>NC_060280.1:20421468-20536468 GCF_021613505.1 Equus quagga
GGTCCTCTCCGAGATCTCCGGCAATCCCTAGTCCCACGGGGCGGGCAACGGCAGCTGGGAGATCTCCGTGCCCTCCGTGTCTCTCTCTGGGACCCTCCGGGCGCCCCGAGCACCAGGCTGGATCTCCCCGCCAATGGCGGGGAGAGACTCTCCCCGCGGGCTCAGGTGTGCAACTCCAAAGTTTCCCTCTGCGTTTAGGAGTAATTGCAGGGGGTTTAGGTAGGGTTCTGGTCACCTGTTTCCACCGTCGCTCCTCTGTTGTGTTCTCGCTCCTGCCCTAGACGTGCGTGGATCCTCTGGGGGCGTCCGTTGGAAGAAAGCCGCTTGCGGGTACCAGGCTGCCCGTCGGGGTCGGAGAGCCCTCACCTATTTCCACCTCCTCCCGGAGGAAAGTCCATCCGCCTTCCGATGTATAGTCGCGTGGGTGTCTCAGACGTCCTGAGATGCTGTCTGGATATCCTTTGTCAAGCGATAAGTGTCCAAATAATTGTAGACTCGAAGGGCGAGAGACAAAGAGGACTACTCACGGCGCCATCTTGGCTCTTCTCCTAGACAACAGATTTGTAAAGTAGGAAAGGATCAAGAAACATACAAAGAGTGGGACAAATTGAAATAAACTTAAGTGGTAGAAACAAATCCAAATGTAAAAAAATTACAAGTTAATGGGTTGAAATGCCTATTGAAAGACATTATTGGATTGAATTTTTAAAAATCTAGCTAAATGCTATTTACAAGAAGCACATTTGACTCTGACTTAAAAAGGACATGGAAAGAATTACTGCACATCTTTGTTTAGGCAGATGACTTTTGAAAAAGAATATATCATTGGAAATTGAGGGTCTTAAAATTGATTCCCTGAAAACCGTCCCTGCCCACACATCCCTTGGAAAGTCTTCACATGTAGCCAGGTGTATGCATACCCCAGTTTGGAGAATGTTGGTTTGGAATATGTTGAAGTTGTTTTTATTTTTCCAGCTTTATTGAGATATAATTGACATATAACATTATATAAAGTTAAGGTGTACAACATAATGATTTGATATATGTATACATTGCAAAATGATTACACAATAAGTTTTGTTAGTACACCCATCACCTCACATAGTTACAATTTTTCTTTTTCTTGTGATGGGAACTTTTAAGATCTACTCTTTTAGCAAGTTTCAAATATACAATATAGTATTGAAGGCTCAGCAACACCTCTAGCTAGAAATCTTGGCAGGCGATTGGAAATGCACTTCTGGAATAAGGGAAAGTTGCTAAATTTCTCGGGCTGTTTTTTCCTGAAGAATAGGAATACCAACACCAACCTTGTCTACTCACGTAGTTGCCATACTTGTGAAAAAATCACTGAGATGACTTTGTTAGGAAGAATTTGAGAGTGGCCCACAGTTGCTTACTTTAGTGGTTGCAATTACCTTGCTGTGCTGCTGTCTTGGACTCACTGAGACCCATTAGGGCATGTTTGGTGGTTTTTTTCGGTGCTATCAGTCCTTTGTGGGTATCGACAACTTACATTATATCGTTTTCTACTTGTAATTTACATTAATTATTAGTCATATAAAGGTAATAGTTGAGATTTCCCGTGGTAAATGGTTTAATGGTAAACAAAACAGGAAGAATAGCTTTCTCCTCCATTCCCTCCTTCCCTCTTCCTGAAGATAACCATTGTTGTCTCATGTATTCTTTCAAAAATGTTCTATGCATTTTTATGTGCATACTTTACACAAATGGGTTCATATTATGCAAACTGTTCTTTTTTATTTCCTATATCTTGGGAAGATTTCCTTATTTTTAAAAAAGCAGCATTATATCCCAAACTATGGATACACTGTTATTTTGTAAATAACTCCCCATGAATATGGAACATTTAAATTGTTTCAGATCTTTCCTATTACAAAGAGTGGTGCAACAATTGTTCTTGTAAATATATATTTGCATACTATGTCAGCATATCTATAGGATAAATTCTTAAAAGTGGAATTACTGGTCAGAGAGAATATGCATTACACATTTTGATAGGTTATTGCTAATTTTCCCTCCCATAAAAAAGCAAGTAAATGAGACAGCCTGTTTCCCCACACCCTTACCTACACAGAGTATTATCAGACTTAATTTTATGTCCATCTATTAGGTGAAAATTGGCATCTCATTGTTTTGATTTGGGTTTTATTAATTTTGTGAAGTTGAACATCCTTGTATATGTTTTTTTAATAAAGAGACATTCCATTTTTCTATTGAAAGCATTTTATTCCTAGGAACATTACAAAATGAAGAGTTTTAGCTACTTACAAAAAGTAGAAAATGATGACTATAAGCTAAAGACCAAGGATGTGTCCTTTTAGCTTTGCTGATTTTGTGTTTCATATCATCTCATCCCAGCTCATACATATCATTCATACATTCATTTAAAAAAATACTTATTATTTACAAAATCTTGATAGGCACTGTCCTTGAAAAGGCAAATTTTGTTAGATGGGGACATATATTTGGGTCCCCATTTGTGGGACCTGTCTGCTAAGATATTGAATTCAAATCTTAGTGTTTGACCAATACTTTTCCTCCACGAGTGTTCATTTTTTCAGATTTTCAAAAATAAAATAGTCTCAAGTATCTGTTGGTTAAACAAGTAGAAATTTATTAACCAAAAGATTGGATTTCTATTTGTGATAGCCTCAGATTATCAGCTTGTAACTGCTCCCTTCTTTCCTTCTCATCTAGTTGATGAGTTCAGTGTCTGACCCCCTGAATACAGCCAGTAAAGGGAGTTCAGAGGATAGTGTTCTGATGGTGGGGTGACACACTCTACACTGTCTGCCCTAACAATTCCACCTGTTTTTGTTTGGTTGGTTCATTTGTAATTTCTGTTGAACCTAGAAGGCTCATGCTATGTAGGCCTGGGCCACTTATTCATCGGTCAGTCCACGTGTTTGATGCAATACCTCCTCCAACTGCTAGCAAGCAAGAAGGGAGTAGTCTAGTAAGTTATTGGCTGGACTTTAGACAACAAGGAAAGTCTGGAATCAATAGCACCATTTGTACCCTGTTCAGTATCACAAGTGAATACAGGAAGCAGAGAGTTAAAAATTTCCAAATGGTGCTCGCTTTGGCAGCACATGTAGTAAAATTGGAATGATACAGAGAAGATTAGCATGTCCCCTGCGCAAAGATGACTTGCAAATGCATGAAGCATTCCATATTTTTAGGAAGTGAAGGACCTGTACTGAAAACTACAAGACATCACTGAAAGAAATTGATGACGACATAAAGAAATGGAAAGACATTCCATGCACATGGATTGGAAAAATAAATGTAGTTAAAATGTCTATACTACCTAATGCAATCTACAGATTCAGTGCAATCCCAATCAGAATCCCAATGACATTCTTCACAGAAATAGAACAAAGAATCCTAAAATTCATATGGAGCAACAAAAGACCCCGAATTGCTAAAGCAATCCTGAGAAAAAAGAACAAAGCTGGAGGCATCACAATCCCTGACTTCAAAACATACTACAAAACTACAGTAATCAAAACAGCATGGTACTGGTACAAAAACAGGCACACAGATCAATGGAATAGAATTGAAAGCCCAGAAATAAAACCACACATCTACAGACAGCTAATCTTTGACAAAGGAACTAAGAACACACAATTGAGAAAGGAAAGTCTCTTCAATAAATGGTGTTGGGAAAACTGGACAGCCACATGTAAAAGAATGAAAATAGACCATTCTCTTATGCCATACACAAAAATAAACTCAAAATAGTTCAAAGACTTGAAGGTAAGACCTGAAACCATAAAACTTCTGGGAGAAAATATAGGCAGTACACTCTTTGATGTTGGTCTTAGAACGATTTTTTCAAACACTATGTCTTCTCAGACAAGGGAAACAAAAGAAAAAATAAACAACTGGGACTTCGTCAGAGTAAAGAACTTCTACAAGGCAGGGAAAACCAGGATCGAAACAAAAAGACAACCCACCAACTGGGAAAAATATTTGCAAATCATATATCTGACAGGGGGTTAATCTCCATGATATATAAAGAACTCACACAACTCAACAACAAAAAATCAAACAAGCTGAACAAAAAGTCAAGCCGATCAAAAAATGGGCAGAGGATATAAACAGACATTTCTCCAAAGAAGATATACAGATGGCTGATAGGCACATGAAAAGATGCTCAACATCACTGATCATCAGGGAAATGCAAATCAAAACTACACTAAGATATCACCTTACACCCGTTAGAATGGCTTATAATCACCAAGGCAAAAAATAACAAATATAGGAGAGGTTGTAGAGAAAGGGAACCCTTGTACACTGCTGATGGGAATGCAAACTGGTGCAGCCACTATGGAAAACGGTATGGAGATTTCTCAAAAAACTAAAAATAGAAATACCATATGACCCAGCTACTCCACTACTGAGTATCTATCCAAAGAACTTGAAATCAATAATTCAAAGAGACTTATGCACCCCTATGTTCATTGCAGCACTGTTCACAATAGCCAAGACATAGAAGCAACCCAAATGCCCATTGACTGATGATTGGATAGAGAAGATATGGTATATATACACAATGGAATACTACTCAGCCATAGAAAATGACAAAATCGTCCCATTCGCAGCAACATGGATGGACCTTGAGGGTATTATGTTAAGCAAAATAAGCCAGACAGAGAAAGACAAACTGTATGATTTCACTCATATGTGGAAGATAAATAAGCACATGGACAAAGAGAACAGTTTAGTGGTTACCAGGGAGAAGGGGGGTGGAGGGTGGGCACAAAGGGTGAAGGGGTGCACCTATAGTGACTGACAAATACTGATGTACAATTGAAATTTCACAATGTTGTAAACTGTCCTAACCTCAATTAAAAAGAAAATGTCCAAATGGTGGAGTGTTTTTGAGGGGATAATGCTCCTATTCTAGATCCTTTGCTCTTCTCCACAATCTCTTGAGAAGAAATAGGGTCGTTTCTTTGACTACAAAGGCACTCTACTTTAGGCACGTAGGGTGTCAGTCACCAAGCTCTTGGGTGCATGTATATGTGAAGCGAGTGTTTGAAAGATTGCTAGAGATGCAGATTCAAGACAACACAGGCAGTCCTTGCTTTGCACAGTAGTGCAGGACCATAAAAATAACAATGCAGGTTGAAACTGTGCAGAGTGATCTTAATAATGAATGGAAAACATTATGATTTTTCCATGTTCTTTAAAACTTTTTGTTAAATATTAAAAACTTTCTAACTGTTGGTCATAAATATAGAGAATGAAACAAAAGTAAAACTGTTTTTTTAGTGTACCTTAAAACATTAGAAATAATAGAACTAAAGTGTCTTATACTTTTGTAAAAAACTTACCAAGATTAGGTTAGGGGCCGGCCTCGTGGCCGAGTGGTGAAGTTCGCGCGCTCTGCTTCGGCGGCCCAGGGTTTCCCCAGTTTGGATCCTGGGCGCGGACATGGCACCACTCATCAGGCCATGCTGAGGCAGCATCCCACATGCCACAACTAGAAGGACCCACAACTAAAAATACACAACTAGGTACCGGGGGGCTTTGGGAAGAAAAAGGAAAAATAAAATCTTAAAAAAAAAAAAGATTAAACAGTGCTCGCCTGCTTCTTCTTGTCGTATAAGTTACATTGCAGAGGGGAGCATCTCTTTTGTGCCTTGATGAGTTGTCATACTGTTTTCTAAGTTTGAATCAACTTCCACCATTTCATCCTTTGTGTTTTCAATGTCATGAAATATCTCAGAAAATTCTTTAAATGTCAAGTTTTTATGGGCGTCACTTTCTCTGGGGCATCTTCATCCTCTCTGTCACGGCCACGTTCCTCATTTTTGCTGCTAAGTTTGCCTTCACAAAGTTCCTTTGGTTGCATGTCTGGATTCTCCCAAATGGCGGCAGTGTCAGCATTCCCTTGGTGGCTATTCTTCTATTACTCCATTTACATTTGGTTCAGATTTCCCTTCCAGCATTATCACTTTTAGTTTCTTTGCTGCACTTTCATCTTTGTTGGCAAATTCCCCGGGAGACAAGGAGGCAACACAGCTGTATACTTTGCTGTCTGTGTGTGAAGTGAGTAACAGATGCACAGTGTCCAGTCACCAGCAGACTGAAAGAGGTGACAGGATTCACCTCTGACCATGGTGCACATCTGTAATTCACATGGTGACCTTGGACTGAAGAGCTCGCAGTGAAGTTTGAGCTTTATGCAGCTATAGTTAATGTACCATAGTGACTGAAATTTGAGCTGTGTTGTTGGGGAACTGATATTATTTAACTAAGTCACGCTGACTGAAATTCATACATATGAGGACTGTGCGAAGCAAGGACTGCCTAAATAAATGGGCTATCACGTGGTACTGATTGTATATGATTTCTGTACTAATGACAATGTTGTTGGATGTGCTGCTTGTACAGGGGGCTCACTATTTTTAAGGCTTTTTGGAGGTAACTTACCAGAATGTAAACGTTTAATTTGCTAAGCATGTTGGGCTAGATTATGCTGTGATAACCCCCAAATCTCAGTGCTCCTGATGCCGCCCGTCGCACATTGGCTACAAGGAGGGGAGAAGGCTCTGATTTACTTTGTCCTCACTGAGGGACTCAGGCTGAGGGAGGCTCCATCTCTATGCTTCTGTAGTTACTAATGCAGAAATTGGGAACATGATAAATTGCACCTTATCTCTTAAAATTTCCACCCAGAAGTGATGCATACCATTTCCAATCACATTTCATTGGCTAAAACAAGTCATATCATCATGTCTCCAAAGAGGTAGAGAATCAAAATACTACCATGTGCCTAAAAGAAAGAGGAAAGGTTAAGTGAGCAGCATTAGTGATTACTACCATATCCAAAGAGTTAGCTTGTGGGAAGTTTAATAGGGAAGGGCAGTGGAGGACTGGGATTACAGACAGAGATGTGTCAGCTTGTCTCCGCTAGTGAAAGAATCAAGTTGAGGCAAAGTTATGTGTATTAGCCATCCAGGAGCCTGGACACTGGGATTACATGAAAACTAGGTTTAAAGGTCAGGACGAGCCAGAGAGTTGTGTTGTAATAGAGTCTAGATGGATCATAGGGATCAAGCAGGGCTGTTGACAGAGCCCTGGAGATCAGAACTCGTTCAGATGAGAGCTCTAAGACTATCTACCATTCTAAACGATTTCAACTCTTTTATGGTCTCTGAGCCTCTGTCTGTACTTCATTTGAGTTTAAATTGACAACATCTTTGGAAGTTCTGGGATACTTGACAGAGATGACTCTCAAATTGAGCCTTGAAGGAAGTGAGGCCATGGGTTGGCAGAAGGCATGATAAGGGCATTCTGGGAGTGAATGGGTAAAGGGTGCATGAGTGCAACCAGTAGGATGTTATAAAAGTGGTAAGAATATAGACCTTCTTAAAACAGGGTGAAAGAGAAGAACCACAGGGAATTAATTGCATAATGATCCTCATTTAGTTATAACTATGCCAAACATAATGTTTGTCTATGTCTTTAACATAAAATTTAATATAATAAATTCTACAAATCCTTGACAGTGTACTCAGATGGCTGTACTTAAAGTGCCTGTCTTATAGTATTCTGTGTCACTGATGCTTAATGTGTCAATCCACCCACATACAAAATTAATTTAGAATCATTCCATAGCTGTGCCCACACCCAAACTTCCCATTTTAATCTGAATGAGATCCAAACTTCTTGTTCAAACTTTCTCTAATAGTCTGAGTTAGGAGCAAAAATATTTAAGGCATACCTGGTCTAGCAGGAGCCACTTGAGACTGCATTCGTGTATTTCTTGGCATTAAATGGAATATTATATTTCAGAAAAATATAGTTAATATAAAATGGTCAATTTTGGTATGGTATAGTCACATCTGGGATAAAGGCAGTACACTGAGTCAATTATAACCGAATGACCATATTTTATCTAAATCTTCCAGTCAACTATGGGCTTTCAAATCAAACATCTGTATTCTTGGACACAGCACTTGCCCAATAAACTGAATTTAGATTTTTTACCTAGACATTTTGATGTTATATAGGCTTGCCCTTAGCGCTGAACCCACTGGACTTTGGGCAACTTCTTTCATTCTTTCAGCTTCCCTGTTATTTTTCTAAGAACAGTGCTATAAGGGCGTCTTGATTCCAGGGTATTGCCCTGTCTAGTGTCCTTTGCATAAGCATGCTGCATTGTTCTTTTAAACTTGAATATTCCCCTCTAAACTGTGACATATTGTAAATGATATTAGTCAAGAGGTATGAGCCATGTCAGTACAGGGAGTGTGCTCCAAAGGGCGTCAGAAGTTTTGCTATTTGTTCAGCATTATAATTTTTCCATGTGACTTACTGAATTTGGGAGAATATATTACTAAATGATGTAAGAATCTTTTCAATTTCCTAAACTGTTTATAACACCAAAAATTCATTGTTAATATTAGGGCAACACACTTTCCTCGGCAAGACCAACCAATGTGTTAGAAATGATGAAGGAATGGAAAAATGACCCAGGAAGTGATGAGGAAAACATAAAAGATCAAAAGAACTGGTCTATTCAAAAAGAGTTGAAAGGTTACCAACCCAGCAGACCCGGTGGAAATGTCCAGGATGTCAATAGCACTTCAGATGAAGAGGAGGAAAAACAGGTAGGAAGAACCAACAAAACAAATAGGACGGACAGTTATTTCATTTCTCCATACTGTAAAATACCCTCACAATACTTGGAACATTGTTTTGCAACTCTGTCTTTTTTGTCGTTGGTCTGTAACAAAGGACCTGCGTGATGAAGGTGAAGTTCTTTCCTCCCCTGAGGTTATCCTGGTTTACCAGGGTGGCCTGCATGTTTGTTTTAAGATCCGTGATTGTATAGGGCAGAGGTCTGAAAACTTTTCCTGTAAAGGAAGAGATAGTAAATATTTTAGGCTTTGTGGGTCATAACAGCCTCTGTTACAACATCTCAGCTCTGATGTTGTAGCATAGAAATAGGCATAGACAACCAAGGAACGAGCGTGGCCCATCTTCCAGCAAAGATTTATTTGTAAAAACAGGTCATGTGCCAGGTTTGGCCCATGGGTCAAAATTAATAAATTTTGCTATACAATTTGGAATGGGTTTATGTATTACCTAGAAAAAGACATTACATTATCCAGTTATGTGTTTCCGATTTTATAACTAAAACTGTTTATATAGTTTTATTATTTTACCTTATTAGATCTTAATATAGTTTTATTCTTTTTGGTGAATAAAATTTAGTCCCATTTTGCTTAATCCTAGGTTGTGTTCTACTAACTGGATATCCTGACAATTTATCCAAACCCTTTTTCCTTTTGTTTCTGTTTGTGGAAAAGTTTTCTTTATGTTTGTGCTCTTTCTTGTCTTGAACTCTAACGAGCATATTTCAGCTCTTCTTTAATAATTGAGCACCCTGCCAGCTGGGGGCTGTGTTCCCTTCAGGGCAGCCCAGGATTCTTGGGAGGAGTTGCTCCTTCTCTGTGCTCTGAAGCCTAGAGGTAGGCAGAGTGGAGGGGACTGAGGGGGATCCTGAGCCTCCTCCAGGAAGGCGCAGCACTGCTGGCCCACGCCCTTCCGCGTAAGGCTCCTGGCAGAAACTTGCCGAAAGAGACCCATTAGAGTGACCTGCTGGTTGATTTTGATTTACTGGTGGGGAACTTCATCTACTTGATAGCAAATGTCTACGTAATAAGCTTAACATTTAATGATCCAGATATTTTGAAATATATTTTTACCATATTATGAATATAAGTTTATTGAATTCCCTTCATCCTCTCTAGTCTGTTAACAACTCTTGCAGTGCTTAGCAGCTGTGTGTATTTTATAGTCTTGTTAAATATAATATCCTAAAAGCTCATGTTTGCATTTCCTTATTGAACATAGTTTGAAGATTTTCCTATTAGCTGACTTGGCATTTTATATGCACACACACACATGTACACACTCATACATCTATGTTACACATATGCACACATGCATGTACATGTACTCACATATAGACAAACACAAATTGGAATTTGAGGTGCTTATGGATGCTAGAACTATACAAAGTGGGTTGAAATTTTAAGAATATAGATTTCTACTCATCAACCGGAAGAACTTTTCTGCAATCAGAGCTCACCTGCAGTGGAACAGGCTGGACTATGGATGGTAAACCCCACCTGCCACTCATTGGAAGTATACAAGCAGACTCAGAAAGCTACCTGCTATAAATGCTGTAACAGAAGTCCCTGCAGGGTGGGTGGGAGTTTGCCCAGGATGTCCTCTGAGGAGCTTTCCCATGCTTAGGTTTCGGCTGTGATATTGTGGAAGGGATACCTTACTTTATTTGGGAATTTTTCTGAAAAGTGTTACGGCTTAAAAGAAAGACTTCTTATACATTTAGAATATTAAGTTTTTTCATGGATTTTTATGAATAAATATGTGACTTTGTTAATTATATTGGAGTTGAGTTTGTATTAAAAAATTACTTCTTTTCTTTCAAATCTTCATTAACAATAAATAGTGGAGAATAAAGTTCTAAAATGATAACTGAAAATAGGGTTAGCCATTTACTTTGAGTCCACACAGGATTCATATAGTAATTAATATTCTTAAGAGTGAATTTTTAATTAAAACTATTCTATGAATATTGAAATATTTCCCATGGAGAAAAATTTATTTGTTAAAATTAGATTATATAGACCATTTAATGTGATAATATAAATAATTTACATCTACTAAATTAAGGAAATATGAATGATTCTTTTCCATTAAAACATTTGAAATTTGGCTTTAATTTAAATGGAAATCTGCCGGCAATTCCTGCTTCCCATTCCGTCATTGTTCTCTCTTCTGGAGAATCTCAAATCCATTTGAGCTCCTGTTCGTATTTCTCACAAGCCAGGGTGACCACACTTTTCAGGTAAGTGGCAGAGCTCTTGGAAAACTAGTAGAGAAAGTGAGGATTTGTTAAAAACAAAACCAAAAACACTTGAACTAAGCACTTTCCTCTTTCCCTGAGTAACTGTTTCTTAGTTCCAATGCCCTGGGCATTACGGAAAAATGCAGCCTGCATCTCCTCATTTTTCATGTTTGAACTAAGGTATCACACTTCACTTTTTCAAGTAGTTAGCATTTGGCAATGTCCTTTTATTTTTCTTTTCATTTCCAACTTTTAGTCTGTTTTAGGTAATCATGTTCTTTAAGGATAGAAATGTTCTCTCATTTGTATCTTTTGTTTCACAGGCTGAGCACATCTAGATAATGCTTCAATTCCAAATGTATTAATTTGGGTCCATTCATCTCTTATCCTGCCTTTATGCTATAATTGTCACATGTATTACATCTATGTAATTATAAACCCCATAAACAATGTTTTAATTTGTGCTTTAAACAGTTATATGTAAGAAATTAAGAGGAAACATTATTTTTTATATTTACCCAGATATTTACCATTTCTGATGCTCCTCTTTCCTTCTTGAAAACCCAAGTTTCCATCTGGTATCATTTCCCTTCTGGACTTCCTGATGAACTTCCCTTGCATTTCTCGTATGGCACGTCTGCTACTGATAAATTCTCTCAGTTTTCTTTTATCTAAAAATCTCTTTATTTTGTCTTAATTTTTGACGAATATTTTTTCCGTTTAGTGAATTCTGATTTGACAGATTTTTGTGGTCCACACTTTAAAGATGTTATTCTGCTACCTTCTGGCTTCCAGTTTCTCTGATAAGAAGTCATTCGTAAGTTGAAATGTTCTTTCCCTAAATAGAATGTGTCACTTTTCTCAGACCATTTTCAAGATTTTCCCTTTATCTTTGGTTTTTAGCAGTTTGACAATGATATTGCTAGGCAGGTTCTTCACATTTATCCTGCCTGAGTTTTGCTGAACTTCTTGAATCTGTAAATTTGTGTTTTTTACAATTTTGGGAAATTTTGTCATTATTTTTTTCTGACACTCTAACTACTCACGATAGACCATTTGATACTGTTCTATAGGTCCCTGAGGCTGTACTTATTTTTTCCAATACGTTCTTTAAATTGTATATATTCTATTGATTTGTCTTCCTGTTTACTCTTTCCTGTGTTTTCTCCATTTTCTTCTTAAACCTATCTGGTGAATGCTTAATTTCAGGTATTATATTTTATTCTAAAATTTACATTTGGTTCTTTTTTATTATTTCTGTTCTGCTACTGAGACCTCTTTTATTCATCAGAGAATGTTTTCCTTTACATCATTGATAATAGTTATGATAAATGCTTTAAAATCTTTGTTTGCTAATTCCAACATCTAGGTCATCTTATGGTCCATCTCTATTGATTGTTATTTCTGTTGAAATAGAATTGTATCCTGGACATTGGAAATGTTATATTGTGCCAACTCTGGATTCAACTATGTTCCTCCAAAAATGTTGATGTCTCTGTTTTAGCAGGCAATCAGGTTGGCTGCAAACTGAAAATTGTCTCTTAGCCAGCAATTCAAATCTTAGGTCTGTTCATTTATCTTCAGCTGGGCAGAACTCAGGATGTCCCTTCTCTGGCTGTGTCCTTTCCTGGATTCCCTCATTACTTTCTGGTGTCTGTGGTTGCTTTGAATTCTGTCCTCTAATTCTTTAGACCAGAGAGAGAAAATTGTAAAAGCATCATTGGGGGTGGGGGGAACAACACATTGCCACCAAAGTAGCAACATTTAACATATAAACAGAAATAATGGAATCCAGAAGACAATGGAATAACATTATTAAATGCTAAATGGAAAACCATACAAAACAAAAAACATGCCAACTTAGAATTCTATATCTAGTGATAATTTCCTTCAAAAATAAAGATAATAAAAATGTGTTTAAGTGTGTAAAGATGAGAGAATTTGTTTCAAACATTATCTTATTATAAGAAATACTAAAAGAAAATTTTCAAGGTAAAAAAAAATGATCCCAGATGTAAGTACTGAACTGCAGGAGAGTGTGAAGGGCATTGGCAAGAGTAAATATGTGAGTAATATATCAAAATATAAAATAATATTGACTGCTTAAAACAATAGAAATAATAATGAAACCTAAGCTTTCATCTCAATAAACTAGAAAAAGAAGAGCAAATTAGTCATCCTGCCAACAAAAATAGAAGGGAAGAAATGATTTTGAAAAAGAAGATACTGTGAATCACTTAATGCCAATAAATTGGAAATTTTATATGAAATGGTCAAATTTCTTTAAAAAACATCAAAACAGATACACAAAAATAGAAAATTAAATACTTTTATATTTATTTTTAAAATTGAATCTGTAATTAAGAACTTTCAAATAAGGAAAACTCCCATCCCAGATGATTTCACTGGTTAATTCTTCCAAATATTTAAGGAAGAAGGAAAAGAAAGCTTGTTACACAAACTTTTGAGAATATTTCCCAACTCATTTATAAAACAAGCATAGCATTAATACCAAAACATGACAGGGATGTTACAAAAAAAGAAAATTACTAGCCAATATCTCTCATAAATATAGACACAAAAATCCAAAACTCGATATTACCCAGCTCATCCAGAAATATGTAAAAAATATAATGCGTCATGATCAAGTGTACAGTGTGTTCCAGGAATGTAAGTTTAGATTAACATCCCCAAATCAACAAATATAATTCACTATGTTAATAAGTAAAGGAGAAGAGCCATATTATCTCAATAATTTTGAAAAGAACATTTGATAAAATTCAACACTCAAACATGAGAAAAACCCTCAGCAGACTAGGAACAGATGGGAACTTCTTTTACATATGGAGATTTTTTACCAAAAAAAACAAAACCCCACAAAAACCCTCTAAAGCTACTATCATTCTTAATGGTGAAATATTGAATACTTTCCCACTGAAGATAGGAAAAAGGTAAGGATGTCCTTTCTACTTATGTTTAACATTGTACTAGAGGTCTTAGCCAATTCAACAAGGCAAGTAAAAGAAATAAAATTATATAGATTGGAAAGAAAAAATAAGACTGTCCCTACTTGCAGATGACATAATAGTGTACATAGAAAATCCCAAGGAATATATAAAAAAAGTGAAATAAACAGGTTGCAGATTGCACAATCTGTATACAAAAATCAATTGTATTTTTATATCTAGCAGTGAACAGTTGGAAATTGAAATGTTAAAATACCATTAAAATATCACAAAATATAAATAGTGATAAATCTAGCAAGATATGTGAGAAATATGTATACCAAACCCCACAACATATTACTGAGTGAAATTGAAGAAGACTGAAATATGTGGAGAGATGTACCATGTTCATGGATTGGAAGATTTGATAGTTAATATGTCAGTTCTCCCCAAATTGATCTATAATTTTAAAGCAATCCCAATTGAAATCTAGGGCTTCTGCTTTTCTGTTAGAAATTGACAAGATGATTTTAAAATTTTCTTGGAAATACATAAGTCCTAGAACAGCCAGAATAACCTGAAAAAGAGCAAAGTTGGAGAACTTATATGACCTGATTTCAACACTTACTATATTGCTACAGTAATCAACACTGTGTGATGTGGGTGTAAGAATAGACAAATAGATCAGTGAAACAAAATTGACAGTCTAGAAATAGTCCCATACGTATGTAGTCAATTGATTTTTGACAGAAATTTCAAAGCCATGGGGAAAGGATAGATTTTTCAATATGTGGTGCTGGAATAATACTTAACTTTGACCTCCTAGCTTACACTGCACAAAAATTAGTTTAAAATAGGTAATATACCTAAATCTAAAAGCTAAACTATAAAGCTCCTAGAAGAAAATATAGGAGAATATATTCCAACCAGAGAGTAGTCAAAGATTTCTTAGAACACAGGAAACACTTTAAAATGGACTTCATTGAAAGTAAACACATTTGCTCTTCTAAAGCATATTAGAAAAGGAATCAGCAAACCATGGTCAGGGAGAAAATATTTGCAACAAATATGTGTGACAAAGGACTTGTATCCAGAATATAGAGACAGTTCCTGCAACTCAATAAGGCAACTCAATTTTAAAAATAGGCATAAAACTTGAACAGACACTTCAGAGAGGAAGATATACAAGTAATCAATAAGCATATGAAAAAATGTGCAGTCATTAGTCATCAGGAAAATGCAAATGATATCAGGAAAAGCCACAAAGTTTTATCACTACACTTTTTCTGAAATGGCCAAAATTTAAAAAGACTGGCAAGTCCAAGTTTTAGCAAATATTGGAGCAACTAGAATTTTCCTACATTGCTGGTGGGAATGCAAAATAGCACAATTCCTCTGGAAAACGGTAGTTCCCCCTTATCCGTGGGGGATATGTTCCAAGAGCCCCAGTAGATGCCTGAAACTGCAGATGGTACCAAATCCTATATATGTTCTATTTTTTTCCTATACATACATACTTATGATAAAGTTTAATTTCTAAATTAGGCGTAGTAAGAAATTAACAAGAAAACTAATAATAAAATAGAACAACTATAACAATATACTGTAATAAAAGTTATGTCGATATAATCTCTCTCTCTCTCAAAATATCTTATTACACTGTCCTCACCCTTCTTCTTGTGATGATGTGAGATGGTAAAATGCCTACGTCATGAGATAAAGTGAGGTGAAGGATGTAGGCATTGTGACGTAGCGTTTGGCTACTATTGACCTTCTGACAGTACGTCAGGAGGAGGATCATCTGCTTCCACAGTGGGGATTGACCGCAGGTAACTGAAACCATGGAAAGTGAAACTGCAGATAAGGGGGGGCTACTGTACAGTTGGGCAGTTACTTATAAAGTTGAGCATTTACTTACTATTTACCCAGCAATCCCAGATGTAAGTTGAAAAAAGGATTTGTAGAATATGTTTACAGCAGCTTAACATATAAAGAACCCCAAACTGGAAACAGCCCAAACATTGGTTGATAGAAGAATGGATAAACGAATTGTGGTACATCCATACAATGGAATACTACTTGGCAATAAAAAGGAAAGAGCTACTAATACATGGATGAATCTCAAAAACGTGTATCGCAGCACCATGAGAATCTACAGCTATCTCAATAAAAATTTCAATTAAAAAAACATGTTAAGCAAAAGAAATCAGACACAAAAGAGAACATACTGTATATTATTTCATTTATAGGAAGTGTCAGAAAAAGCAAAAGTAATTTGTGTTGAAAAATATCAGAACACTTGTAGCCCCAGGATGGGAGGGAGCTGACTGGGCTGTGGCATGAGGGAACTTTCTGGGGAACAGTTCCATTTCTTGACTGGGGCATTGGTTATACAGGGCTATGCATTGTCAAAACTCATCAAACTGCACACTTGAGATTTGTACGTTCTACTGTATATGAATTATACTTTAATTAAAAAGAAAAGAGAGATATTTACATATTTCTCTAATTTTAAAATTAGGTTTTATTTTCATTAACTCCATACAAGGCCCAGTTCTTTCTGTGGGTAGTCTTATAAAAGAAATCTGTATACTTGGAAGTCAATTTCTCTTCTTCCCTTTGCTTTTCTTTCCCTTCCATTTTCCTTCTGAAAACCACAGGAATGTGAGAAAAAGTGGGTGGCCATTGTGAGCAGAACTATAGCTGAAAACTTGTATCAGAATGTTCTGTCAGTTGGACCTTGTGCAGGCCTATAATTTGAATGTGTGACTCTAGAAATGGTTGCTATGGTGATAAACCACTTTACTTAAATAGCATGTATTTTACTCAAAATTCAGAGAAATGCTAACAGTTTCTAGTAATCATGCCCTGGTATTAACTGGCAGGGATATGCCTAGAGCTCACAAGTTTTGCATCCATTATCACCAGATGAGTTCATCAGGTTAAAGTTATGCCAGGGAATAATGAAATATGTATATTTAGCCCAATTTTCTTCTTACGTATCTCCCCTTGCACACATGGAGCCCCCTTTTCAAGATTAATATTATGAGCTGGAGAAATCAGGCCAAGGGTGCTGAATTACTGCCAAAAGACGGAACTGGAGGGAACCTCCTAAGGTCGTCCTTTCCATCATTCTGCCTCCAGTAGGCCTGATTATTCTCCAACAGTCCCAAATGGTAAGAATCTGTCAAAGATGAGGAACAATTGAAATGCTGCTTGGGGCAGCGGCCTTTGTAACCCTCCTGACGGCAGCCCTCAGATGCTGTCTAGCTCCACGGTGCTGAAGTCTTCCCCCTTCTTTATTTTGTAGATTGTGGTTATATATATATACCCTTTTATTCTCTATGTTTTTAGACTGAAGAGCTCTCTTATAAAGAAACCTCCACCCCTTAATCATATTAGTAGCCTGTCTTTCAACTTTCTCTGGCCCCTTTATATCTATTCAAGCTGGTTGCAGTATTTCAGATATGAATTCTTCATGATTTATATAAGTATAGAGGAATTTTTTTCTTTGATTTCTAATATGCTTTCTGATGATAGCCAGATTTTCTTGGCCACTGCGCAATGGTACATTACACCAGTATCTTCAGAGAAGAGTCTACAATGATTTTTTGGTCCTTTCTTGGATTGATAATGATGGCCAACAGTCTCATAATGATCATTTAGACTCTCCCCCTAGAACTGAATATTGAAGTTCCTCTCTCATCTTCTCCCTCTTTGTACGGTCTTATGGGAGCTCATCACCTTCTATTTGCCTTTTAGGACCTGGAAGATCTCAATAACTCCTATAGCCTTGGCAATTTCACTTTTCATTTCTCTGTCCTGTTACTTACAAAACTATAAAATTGCGTCAGTGACGGCATAGATCCCTGAGGAATCCTTCTAACTAGGAGAGAAGAAAAAGAGAAAGCTACGCTTTGGATAATCTATAACCTGCAAAAGAAATCTCTGAAAAATTAGGATTTGTTCACGTGCCCAGAGAGACAAATTCCCAGAAGATGGAATTTGCAGTGGCTCTTTATATTCCAAGGAGATGAGAGGCTTGGCTCTTGGTGAAGAAAGCTACAGCTTGGCCTTCTGAAGGGCACCGTGAGGGCCACCCTGCATCTGTGTTTTGTGAGCATCAGAGAACAGTTTCAATGAGGGGATATTCAAAAGGGGAGATTTGGTCTTTAGGAAAGCTCTTAGGATTCTGATCCCTAAACAATGGCATCCTGAACTTAATGCAATTGCAAATTAGCAGAGAGCAATGGTAAAGTACACACACACAATATTTTACAAGGTATGCCTGTATACACAGAAGCTTCTAAGCATTTGCAGTAAACGTTTGCATAATGCTAAGTAAATTTCCATTGATGTTACCAGGGAAAGGAACAAATATTGTGATTTGTTTCAGTGTAGCCCAGTTTAGGCCAATTTTGGGGCTCAATTAAAATATGGTTGACTATATTAGTTTTAATATGTATTAAATACCAAGTTGAAAAAGAGATAAGAAAACAGGCACTCATATGTCGCTAGTAAGAGTATAAGTTGGCACCCTTGCAGTGGAAGGCAACATGGAAGTATCTTTCAAAATTACAGATCAATATACCTTTCGACCTAGGAGTTCCACTTCTAAAATATATATCCTGTAGATATACTTACACATGTGCAAAATGACACAAGCACAAAATTATTCACAGCAGCATCATTAGCAGTAGTAAAAGATTGGAAACAACTTGAATGTCCATTATCAAGGGACTGGCTCAGTAAATCATGGCACATTCAAACAAGAGAATACTGCGTAGCCAGAAAGAAGAATGAGAACTCGTTGTGTATTGACATGGAATAATCTTCAAGATACTTGCTAGTTGAAAAAAATCCAGGTGTAAAAGAATGTTTTCACTGGGCCACGATTTGTGTGAAAAAGGGAGAAGAAAGCATGTTGATGTGTGGATTAGATTGAACCATGTGAAATTGCCATTATTAGGCTGTTTTTGACCTGCAAAAATGGCAACCAATTCTGTTTGATTCCACCTGATGTTTGCTTGAAAATACATAAAATCTCTGGAAATTTGTACTGTGATAACATTGGTTGTCTTTGAAGGAGGCAGAGCTGAGTTAACTAGGAGGCAGGGAGGAGATTTTGCACACTGAATATTAAGTCATGGAGATATAACAACTACTTAAAAAATAAATCACTAAAATTATATAGAAATAAATAAACAAGTGTGGCTGAGGAATATCGTTTTCTCATCTTGCTCTAGAATGAAACTGAGAAATCCCATGTTTCTACACTGAAGCAACCAAACATTTGGTTTAGTTTCCTTTTTCCTTCCACTTTGCCAGAAAATTCTGAGAATTATCGTTAAGTATCTTATTCAAGAAGAAAATTCCAGAGACTCAAGTGTTTTTGGAAAAAAAGAAAAAATATCTACATCACTAATGCTGCCCATAGAGAATGTTTCTGAGTATTTCCTCTTGGTGACTGCAACTTCGGAGTCCACGTTAATGACTTCAGTACCTTAATTAACAAATGGAACAGTGAAGAAGAATGGAAACATTAAACCAGATATGAATATGAACACATTAAAAAGAGAATGACTCATTCCTGAGTCTCTGTTCCCAGTCTACAGAATGTCAGTTGTAGTGGACGTGTTGCAAAACGTCTCCTCAGCTACTTGGATGATAACTCAAGAGGTGGAAATGTCAAAAGAGAGGGTTACACTTAGATTCACCTTTAATAGGATTTGTATGCCAAATGAATTAAATTTTTATGAATTGAAATTTCCAAGACAGATCTCACGTCTTTGGGACCAGTACTGTACTAAACAAGGCAGCATATCTCCAGCCAGATACTAGAGCATCGGCGGTGTGGTGCGTCACCCTAGTGCTGGACGTGAGGCGTTTTCACTGAGACGATACAAACTATAATACTGAATGCTAACACATTTTAAGTATTCTCTGTTTCTTGAAAGAATAAACAGAGAAGCAGCCCAGAAGTTTTCTTGGGAAAAAAATCTATAGAGAAAGGACTTTTTTTTTTTTTTCAAAGATTTTATTTTTTCCTTTTTCTCCCCAAAGCCCCTCCGGTACATAGTTATATATTCTTCGTTGTGGATCCTTCTAGTTGTGGCATGTGGGACGCTGCCTCAGCATGGTTTGATGAGCAGTGCCATGTCTGCGCCCAGGATTCGAACCAACAAAACACTGGGCCGCCTGCAGCGGAGAGCGCGAACTTAACCACTCGGCCACGGGGCCAGCCCCAGAGAAAGGACTTTTTTACATTTCCAAATTGATACAGATTAATTTTTCAGTGCACAAAATTACCAGCTCAAGCATTAGCATCCACTGTTATAAAGTTATATATCAGTGATGTTCTGAAGACACACATATTTAAGGGCTGTCTACAGTAAGCAAACATCAGGCAAATTTTCTCTTTCTTGAAATACAGCTACCAAAAATCGTAAGTGACCTGAAGTTTTGCTGCAGCCTGGGGAGGTCATTTATTCATTGAACAGATATATATTAAGTGCCTCCTACTGCATATAAAACATGGTCACTCGTATCACAAGAGCCGGAGTGGACAAAGAAACACCAAGTTTATTTGTTTCGTGTTACATGGGATCTTTTCACATCATTTGAAAATTGTTGACCAGATTGTTATCTCATATGTACACTAACTTTCAGTTAACCAGAGTGTTAAACGTATGAGCCCTTCCCAGATCATTCTGGGAATGAGAGCGTGCTGTATGTATTCCCCCATCCTGCTTGTTTCAGTCTCCTGAGATGTTCTCTGCGCTTTTAGAACTCTATGCTCAGCTTCATTTAGTGAGAAGTAATCACTTTTAAAATGGGTCTAGGGTCAGAATGGACTCTGCTTCCCTCATGACAGCAGAGACTCGTTACTGTGGAGTGAGGTGACCTGAGAAAATACAGTTGTGTATTAAAATCCCTTCTACTGGTTTCGTATCCTTTTTTTTCTTTGTGAGGAAGATTGGCCCTGAGCTAACATCTGTGCCAATCTTCCTCTGTTTTATGTGGGACGCCGCCACAGCATGGCTTGACAAGTGGTGCTGGGTCTGTGCCTGGGATCCGAACCTGCAAACCCCGGGCCGCCACAGCGGAACACGCGAATGTAACCGTTACACCATCAGACCAGCCCCTACTGGTTTTGTGCTTTACAGCTCATGAAGTGCTTTCACGGCCACCACCTTAGTTCATTCTCATAATAAAGCCATGTGGTAAATCTGCAAATACTGTTTTCCCCATTTAACAGTGAGGCATCAAGACTCAAAGAGGCCTGCAGACCTGCCCGAGTGGTGTGACTGGTGTCAGGAGGCAACCCCTAGATTCAGTGCAGAGAATGGCGGGAAGGTGAGGGGTGTGCCGTACGCAGCAACTTTATGCCGGGTTAGAAAGAACAGTCCTGATGTGCTTGTCAGGGTGTCCATACCAATATCAAAGCTTGTCTAGAAGTCTGCACAGAGGCTGTGAGTGCAGTTACGTCCAGGTGGACTTCCCTATGCAAATGTGACCAGACATTTACTTTCATTTTGCTTGGCAGAGGATTTGAAATTGTGCCTGTAGTTTCCTCTATGCCAAACACTAAACAATTCAGTTTTCTTGAAGGTGCCAAAGGAACTTTCTTTGGTGTTCAATAACAATTTCACAATGTGATTAGATTCTCTCTCACGTCTGGAGAGGGCTCCAACTTGCGGATCCTGGGCAACTTTGTAGTCCCTTCTTCTTTGCGTTAATGTACATTGCCTTGTGTTTGAAAATTAACCCAGACGTTTTGTTTTATTTCTAGTCCACTGCATCTCCTGTGACCTGTAAGAAGGGAAATATGGACAACTTGGATGTGAGCAATTTAAGTTACACATGTAGCAGACTCCTTCCAGGTGGACTCAAGGGAGAACCAGAGAAACAACCTGTGACTTCAAGCCAAGGAACAGCAACCAAAGGCGCTGCCAAATCCACTGCCCTGCCTAGAACCAAGAAGAAACTCTGAGGTCCCCTCTAACGCTGCGTAGTACAACGCTGAATAGTAAAGCAGAGCTGCTCTTTCTAGTGCTAAAGTGAGGGGATAGGAGGGGAACAGGACAGTACCGTGCCGAGCTCTCAGCCTTTTCTGTCCTGAGCCCTGCCATGTGTTTGCACCAGTTTTCGGTTGAAGCCAGTTATCTCCAAAGCAGCCTGTTGCTAAAGGACAGCCGCCAACAGGCTTGACCGCGGGCTGCGGCTGAAATCGGCTCGAGACGTTTCCGAGAGCTGTTTGAGAGGAGCACATGCCCTCAGAGCAAGGCCGTGGGCATCCTTGCTCGGTTTTACTTCAGATTCTTATATTCAGGCACAATTATTTGTAGGGGAAAATGAGAGCCACGTGTGGTAACGGAGGTCCCAAATAATTATGTGCACTTTGCGCTAGAAGGCTCTGTCAGAAAATTATTAATAAACTTGTCGTAGGTGTAACAGCAGAAGTGCCTCAGCCATTCACGTGTGTTCTTGTGATTGTAGGTTGCTGTAGATTCTTTAAGACAGCTTATTTTAAACCTAGAAAAACAGGAGATTTTGTAACTGCTTGCCATTAACTTGCTGCTAAATTCCCAATGTATTGATTAAATCAATAAAAAGCAGATGTTACCCATGCACGGTAATTTTTATGTTAACAAGAGGTGACTATAATGAGGTCCTCTAAGCCCTTATGCAAATTATGAGCTTGGTCTGCTGCTGGAAGGCAGGCACGTCTTTGGGAAGGGCGTGATTTGGATACGGGGAAAATACTGCCTTACTCTTAGTATTGTAGGTATCTCCTTCCACCTGGGCATGTAATTTTGCCCTTCGAAGTCAAACGGGGTGAACAGATCCTTCGCTTGGCCTTCCAAAAGAATTCTAAAGAAACAATTTGCATTGGCTTTTACCTTTCTGAAGTGGTAACCTAGTTTCATTCTACTCCCCCATGGGATTGTCACTTACGCCTCCAAGATGACCCGCACCTGGCCAGCTGAGCATGTGCCCTTTGCATGTAAATCCACTCTGTGGCTACAGGTAGTAGATGTGCTTCTTGGGATTAATTTGGAAGACGCTGTTGTGCCTCTGAGCAGGTCAAAGACAGCGCTGACTTGTGTTGCCCCTGGCTGAGTAGTTCTGCGCTCAATTTCTTTGCGCCTTCGGTGTGCTTCCCCTGGGGGAGTCTGCCAGCCATAGCGTGTCTAGTTTAAATTGTCTGGACTTAATTTTAAAACTGGAGTTGATGTAGCTTCTTCAAGGTCTTTCTCCCTTCCTGATTATTACTTCCAGTCCTATCAGGAGCCTGTAAACCATCTCCGGAGCTTTAAGCTTCTCTCCAGTCTTTGAGGAGCAGATTCTGGGCACCTGCTGAGAAGCTGGGCCTCAGTAGCTAAGGGGAGATTTCCCTTCCTAGTGGAGCTCCTGGAGACAAAGGCGAGAGCTGGCTTTGGTCTCCTTGCAAAAAAGCCAGCCGAGACACTGGCTTTGATTGTGTCCATCCCTTGGGCCTGAAAATGGAGTATTCGCTCTGTTCAAAATGCTCTTACTTTCCTAGTAAGACTGTCTTCTGTATCATGTGTTGGAGAACTCTGTTGTTAAGTTGAATACTATCCAAATTTCTCCCCACATTTATCTTTGGTCTTAAATTAGCGATTCTGCTGAGTCAGCTTGAGCGAAGGTCCAGGACTAAGCACGAGCTGGAAGATGAAGTCACTTTATAGCTTTTCAGTGTGTCTGCCCCTCTTGCCACCACAGTACCAGGCCAGGCCAACCATCCTCCACACCACAAGGTGCGTGCGGCTTGCTCTTCTCCACCCACACCTTCATTTCGTTTATGTAGAATCATTTTGATAGATGCAGCTCACTCTTTCTAAAGGGAACTCTCCTGTTATTTTTATTTGTTATTTGTTTGTATGGAGCACACTTGGGCCAGGCCGTGTCTGAGCTGTGTCCCAGCTCTTGTGCCTCTTTAATATCTGGCACCATATGGCCTTGCCTTCTCCGTTTGCCTTCATGGCTGTGCAAAAAGTAGCTCTTGGTGTTTCAGACCGGTTTTTAGTGACTGAGAAGCTAACTCGAAGCCCCGATGACAATCACTGACACGTCCTCTGCCCTGCAGCATGGAGGCCTGGGCTTTGCTGTGACCCAGAGGGACACACTCTGTCTGGGACAGTGCAGAGCAGGTGTAATTTCCAAGGAATCCAAGTGCTGATCAACACTGCAACTTGGATAACAGACAAGTCAAGGCAGGAGGAATGTGACAAGAGAGACAAATGCAGGCTTGGGGCTGGGGAGAACAGAAGATGACATCAGAGAAGAGAGGAAAATGGGTTGGGACTCGGGGGAGCAAAAAGAAAACAAAGTATAATTAATAAAAAACACTGACTGGATGACCACACGTGGTTCTGCTAACCCGGAAGCAGAATCAGAAGAGGGGCGCTGCTCCGAGCCGTCGTTCCAGTACGTCGGAGGTAGCACTGGCCGCTCCTGAGCCATACACAAGCAACCCAGACAAGACGTGGGCTGAAGAAACAAAGACCCGGGAAATGGAAGCTGAGAGAGGCTGTGATTTTGAGAGTTGGCCACAGAATAGTCCTTACATTTTGAGTAGGAATGTTATGTGGTGTTGGGAGGGGAAAGGAGAAAAAAATGAAAACATTTTGTGCTTATCATTGAAATGCTTTGTTTAAATAATTCTATTTGACTCTAAAATGTAAGTTCCCGGTTAGACAGATCAAAAGCAGCCAGTCTTGAAAATGAAGCTTTTTAAATTCCAGCCCTGCTGTTGGAATAGAATGAAGGCTTTGTTCAAACATGCATTCCCAGCAGTAAGCAGGGCTTTGAAATTGGCCAGGCAAGTTGTGTCCTATAATAGCTGCGCTTGGCTGGAGACCAAGAAGCTGTGGCCTCTGGGAAATGACCCTGGGCCGGATATTTTCCATCTGCCCCTCCAGATTATACCACTCTGCCCTGCTCTGCCCTCTCAGCCCAGAAAGGCTCATCTTTAGGGACTGTATTAGCAGGTTCTCGTGGCCTCTGGATCTGTTGGGATTCTGTCAGCAGGAAGCACCAGCAGGCAGTCAGAGGGTGGGAGAGCGAGGTCCCGTCATTGATTCCCCCAGCACCTTCCGTGCTGAGCTGTGGGAATTCTCTGCACTCTCCTTCCACAGGCGGCCCTCCCTCACAGCTGTGTTCCTTGCCCCCTTAGTCAAGACCAGAAGCTCTTGCCCTGGGGCTCAGTGTCTTCCTTTGTGGTTTCCCTACACTCTCTCAGTACCTTTGTAAATAGCCTCTTCATTAAACTCTCAGCTACTCTGTTTGAGTGTCTGTCTTCTCCTGGGACCCAGAGTGACCCAGACCCTTTCCTCATCAGTTCTGCATGGTTCCTGACCTGGGGAAGTTTGGTCTGTGGTTGCCAAGCTCCTACCAAATCACAGCCAAGTGAAGAGCTGAAAACCTAAGTGAGTTCTTCCTGAAACAGACGGATGCACCTGGGTGGTCACTAGGGGTCTGGGGGAGGGGTTGGGGGGGTGACAGATGAGATGTCCCTGGGGTTGGAACCTAGACCAAGCAAGATCAGTGAATCTGAAATTATCTAGACCCAGAAGTTTTGCATTTAGGTCTTAAATTCCAACCCTGGCCTTTGGGAGCCGAAAGGAAGCCACACTTGACTTGGTACCAGCTGAGAGGACTCGGGCCTGGGCTGGGAGCCACCCTGCTGGCTCCGGCTGTGGACTTGCAGGCTCGCAGAGACTTCCAGGGACCTACGACGCCAGGAGGCACAGGCAACCTGAAGACAAGACATCTCCCTGGGCTTTGCGTCTGTTTCATCTCTACAAGCACTGAAATCACTTTACAAAGCATTTTTAAGTAAAATTTCCACTATTCAAAGGTCTCACATGGCTCGATTTTACTCGTCAGGATCCTGTATTTTTCTGAGTGAGCTGGCTTAGAATTGATTTTGATTTCCGTTCAGTACATTGTTATCACTTAATTCGCATTGGTGAGCCAATTTTCTCTGCCTTTGTTCTTCAAAGGAAGGCCATGTTCCGTGTCGGTCCTGCGTTTTTGTGGCTGCCTTCCTCAGTTGCTGGTATCAACAACTCAACTCTGTTCACTCTCTGTCAGTTCTCCACGTTTCCCTAAATTAGCTGGAGTGGCACTCAGCAGGAGGGATGGGGGTTCCCACCACTGCCCCAGTGGCCTCGCTTCAAGCAGCAACACACAAGTGACAGTGGAACTTTGGGAAGATTAATGGAGCCATTGCAGTGTCACACTGGCCCTCATAGAGACTTCCCCTTTCCGTTGCCTGGTGCTATCCCAGCCATCTTAGCTGGACCCAGTGGACACAGGATGAAGATCTAGTGGTTCCTGACGTGGCCCAGAGGACAGGGCCACAGAGGCAGTGCAGCCCCCTCCCCCCAGTAGAGACTTCTCCTAACTGGATTCTGCAGCATCTTCGCACCACACATATCCTGGGCATTGATCCAGAAGTTACATAAATCTCCCTGTCCTTGGGGGACTGAGACCCACTCTTTGACCCTCTCACCCCCATCGGGCGCTGCAGACAAGATCCTGACACCAAGCTGTTGTTTAGGAAAGACTTTTATCATCACAGAAAGTCCTCTCCATCCCCGGGGCAATGGCAAGGTCAGCATCTCTAGTCTGACCCAGGAGGAGGCAGATGGAAGATGGAGAACGACTGACACCCTCCCCGGACCCTGAGGAAGAAGCCCTTGTGCGGAGGTGGCAACCAATATTCCCTGGTCCTGGCCTTGGTTTACGCTGAGTTTACTGGAAGTCGAAGTCCTCTTGTAAGCTGGACTTGGAGCTGTATCAGTGGAAAGGATCTCTGTCTTTTACCTAAAGCTGTCTTCAGGGTCACCGTGTAATAATAACAGGAATACTTACAGAGCGTTGATTATAAGCAGACACCATTCTAAGCACTTTACATGTATTCTTTTAATCCTTAAAACAACCTATGAAGTTGATACTGTTGTCTCTACTGAGGAATAAATTAAGACACAGAGAGGTTGAGAAACCTGTCCAAGGTCACCCAACTAAGAAATAGCACAACCAAGATTTGAACCCAGCCAGCGGGCTCACGTGTGTCGCTGTTGCACTACAGGCCTCTCAAGCGTTGGTAGTTTGGGCCTGAGACGGCTATAAAGTTTGATCTCAGAGTTCCAAAAGGCAAGTGGCTCATGAACACGTCTGTTTCCCAGCAAAAGCCCAGAGTGGTAATTCAGGCAAGTTTGGGGCTTGAGGTTTCGAACGGAGTGGGATTATCTTGTGTGTTGGCAAATTTGAATAAGACTCAACCACACCCTACCAGGGAGAGCTGCATTCTGAAGGACGTTGCAAGATAAAAATAAATTCTGGAGGCTTTAAGTGGTCGTTGTCAGGAGCATCTTGAGAAGCCTTTGAATACATTTTGCCTGAAGAGAGAAAAGACGCTGCATTGCCTCCTCAGGATTCCCATGGACAGCCCCGTCTGCAGACACGGCAGATTGATGCTGATCAGGAGCAAAGCGCCATAATTCCTGTTGCAGGGCAGCTGGGGGTTAAGAATCAGTATAATGTTTCCATTTCCCATATTTCTTCATCAGGTAGCTTGGGGAGCTGCACAGCGGAAAACACGGAGGCCAGGTCAGCTGCTGGAGCGCCTCTCCGCCTCGCCTCCCGTGCACGCCTCCGGCTTTGCCATCGCTTGCTGCTCTGAGATAATGTGAGGTGGAGTGAGGTTTTTTTCATAGTCATACCAGCGCCCTGGTCCAAGGAGCACAGGCCCATTCTATGGTGCAGGACGGAGCAACTGCGGCTCTGGAGAGAAACCCAGCAGCCAAGGATGGCGCCTCGGCCCCAGGCTGTCTGTCTCTCAGTCTGCCGCCTCCGTCTTGGTTCTGGGAGAAGAGAGGGAGTTCTTAGGCAGATCCCCATTGCTGTTTTGGAACCTTGGAAGAAAAGGTTTCTGGTGGGAAGGCTCCCACAGCCCATCGAAATGGGTAATTTCTTTTTCGAGAGTTGTTTTCCCTCCAGAGGCAGTTACCCTTCCCCCATCAGTAGAGAACTTATTCGTGAGACCTTGGTGGTTCAACCACTTCAGTTTCATACTAACCTTCTGCTCACTGCTGTTTCTGTACCAGTCCGTGACCGGGAAGCTTTGTCGTGTCAGCTGTCTTGCCTGCAGTACACTCTACGTGCCTGGAGCGGGACAGCAGTCTGCCCGCTGCCGAAGGCTCCTTTCTCCTCCAGGGTGAACAGAACCACACTCTGTGGCTCCAGCACGAAGGACCAGGAGTTGCCCAAAGAATGTTCACTAAGTAGAATTGAATTGAGGGACTCAGTCATTCATTCAAGAAATATTTATCGACCATTTACAGTGTGCCAGGCACTGTGCCAGGCACTGAACTTGAAATAATGCAAAAGACTTTCAAAGTCATTGCCCTTAAGGAGCTTGTAGTCTTGGGGGGAGGGGGCAGGTGGCCACAATCTATACAAATACATAAGATAATTATGCACTGTGGTCAGAGCTAGGGAGGAAATCCATCAGCGCTATAGTAGAGAATAACGGGCAGGACCCTTCCTGGAGAGCCTTTCTGAGGAAGGCTGTTGAGAGGAACGTTTTAGGCAGAGGGAACAGGGAAATGGTTGGGTGGATTCCAGGCTTGGTCTAAAGGCCAGGGTGATAGGAGGGGCAGAGGCAGGGGCCAGGACCTGCAGGACCTTGGGGAACACAGGAAGGAACCCATTTATTCTAAACACAATGGGAAACCATTGACAGGTTTTCAGCTGGGGAATGACATCTGATTAAAGGATCACCCTGTCTTCTGTGTAACGAATGACTCGATGTGGAGCAAGAGGAGAAGCAGGGAGAGTGATTGGAGGACATTGAGTAAGATGGTGGCAGAGAAGATGGAGAGAAGTGGGTGGATATGAAATGTGTTTTGGAGATAGAATTGATAGGATCCAATGATGGAGTAGATGTGAAGTGTGAAGGAAAGTGGGGGCAGGGGGACCAAGAATGACTTTTGGCTTCAGTAACCAGACTGATGGTGATGACTCACTGAAGAAGACCAAGTTGGGGGTTGACAGTGGAATGAAGAGCTCCACCTGGTCATACTAAGTTGAGATGCTGTCAGACCTTGAAGTGGAGATGACTGCTGGTGACGGACTTAAAGGCTGTGGATCCAAGTGGATGGAGAGAAGGGAAAAGTTGCCTAGAAGGGGGAAAGGATGTGAAGAGAGATCCAGGGTTAATAGCGAGATTGTACTCAAGGGCTTCTGGACTCTGGGCAGAGCTCACAGAACCCAGGGTCTCAGAGAAACTCAGGTATCAAGACACCATCTTGATGAAACAGCAGCTGTGTCTTGCTCGCTCAAGGACTGGGCAGTGACTGTACTGTGGCCAAAACAGGATGAGAATGGAGTGAGATGACATGAATCCCATTTGGAGAAGTATTCATAGGAGAAGTGGCCACATCTCCTTAGAGCTTCATTAATCGAGTCTGATTAGTGACAGGTGACAAGCCCTCAATAGCTAAATCATAATCCTACAGCCTCCCATCAGCACTAAATCGGAAAATGGTGGACCAGATACTTTCCTGAAGACCAAATTTGCAGAATCATGGACTATCTGCCCTCTTCCTTCAGCCCAACTCTCCCGCAGTGCAGGGTCCCCACCCACAGCCTCTGATGACACACTCCCTTGGATGGGGGGCTCCTTACCACCCAAGGCAGATAAGTCCACTTTGGAAACACACAGTGCTAGAGAAGTCTTCATATTAGCCGACATCTGCTCCTTACTGGCCTCTCTGGAACTATTTAAAGTCTACTCTTCTGTCACATAATGGCTCTCGGGAATTGAAGGTGATCCCCACGGCCCTGTGCACCTTCTCTAGTCTAAACATCCCCACTTCTCTTGGGCTTCTCCTCAGATGATGTGTTTCCTGGCCCTTCATTCTAGTTTGTCTGAATCTTTTTTGAAAATGAACCCAGGCCTCCAAGTGTGGCCTGCCACCCCCGGTCCTCTGGACACTGGGCCCTGTCACTGGGGCCCCTCGTGTTCCTGTTAGCAAGGACTCGTGGGCAGTGTGGTTTGTGTTTAGTGGGACAGCCTTTAATGACGACACATCCAGAAGCATGTTTATTTTCCTATTGATGTCCTTGTGGTGGACTCTCAGTGACCATGAAAGAGCCCTGTCCCAGCATGATGCCAGCAGGGAGACAGAGAGTGTGCCTGGGTTGCGTCTGAGGCATGGGGCACTGAGATTACCCAGGAAGACAGACTCACTTTCCCTAAGGGTCTGTCTTTCCAGTTATCCACTGAGCTCTAGTGAGAGGGGAGGAGGCACAAACTGCATTTCCGGCCTGCTTGCCCCAGAGTGCATTAGCGGCCTAGCTGCTGCGGGCGTGACGCTGAGGACCAGGAGAGGCTTGGCAACCTGGGACCTGACCAAACAGGGTGAGCATGAGGTGTCTCTGTGCCTGTGTAACCGAATGTCCCCAAGCCTCCCCAGCCTGAGGGACACTTGAACACCTCCCCTAAATTAAATGGCTCTGAGCCCTCCCCCAACATTACTATCAGGAATCTGTGTCTTTTTCAGAAGATTCCCTCCCCAAACCTCCCTGAGAATTCCCAAGAGTGTCTTCATTCACGTGCTGCTCTCTGCCTGGAAGCAGACGCTCAGATGCGACCCTAGACACCGAAGCATAACTCGGATGTCCTTGCCCCTCACTTTTATCTCTGGGCTTCTGCTTCCTCAGCTTCTGTGCAGCTCCTGGGGAGCCAGGGACCATGGCAGTGGCTTCCCAGCAAGTCACATGTGCCCAAAGTGATGAGACCCAGGCCCGAGAATCCCAGGTGTCCCGCCCAGACATGCGGTGACAGAGCAGCCCAGGCCTTGGGTCCTGGCATGTCCTTCGCTGCAGGTGCCCCTCCTGAAGCCCTCAATTTGGACTCGGCCGCGTGTGGTGGACGGATATGGGTGGTAAGGGACTGCTGAGGTGCAGGTGAGGTACGATGTGGGGTGGGAGTGGGGTATACAGAAAGGAGCATCACACACCTGGGATGAAGTGCACAGAGGGACACGAGTGGGAGGGCCCCTTAGAGACCTTGCAGGCCTTCTGTGGCCCCACTCCCAGGTCTCAGAGCTCCCCAGGTAATCCTGACACACAACAGGTCTGCTTCCTATCTGGGCCCCAAAGCAAGTGATGGGATTTGCAGGCTATTTTTAAATGTCAAGGAATGTAATGGAAAGAGCATATCTGCCTATGATGAATGGCTCTCGCCACATTCATCCTTAAAGGTTTTGGGTGACAAATCTTTCAAAACACAGAACCACAAAAGAAATAATAAAAGGCATCTTTAGGGGTGCAAAGGTTAGGATGTACTCCACCTGTCACTGCACAGCAAGGCTCAGAGAAAGGGGTGTTCTGACTGCTCAGTGCCCGCTGGACCAGCAGCCAGGCAGGGTGTCCGGCTGGAAGTGGGATGCTGGGAGCTGGGTGCTGGGTGGTCTCTTGGGACTCTGCATTCAGGATGTCCCCTGTGGATGAACATTCTGGATCCTACGTGGGGGCCAGGGCAGGCACAGGCTCCATGGCTGAGTCACCCACAGCTCCAGTAGCTCCTCATCCAGCACGTGTCCTGCCCCTTTTCTACGGGGCAGCAGCAGGAGGTGACGGGAGGGGCTGGCAGGAGACGTTCAGCTGACCTGGATTTCTCGGAACACCCTTTCTCAATCATGTAGGGATCCCCATCACTGCCTTAGGGGTTAGCAGATTTAAAATGAGGTGTGTTTTAATTGGACAGTTTTTAGAGGGGATCTGTTGGAACCAAAGTGAAGATTGAGGGCTCAGCAGTGCCCCCGCCTCGGCAACGGGATGACCACAGCAACCCACGACTCAGGACGTCATTCCTGGTTAATGAGGACAGCATCTCTAGCTTCTAGTTTTTGCTTTGGCTGTGACATGATTGAAGGAAAATGGAGGCTATTACAAGGTAACAAGGGGCACAGTCAGGTTACAGGCTTTGAGGAATGGACCAACTTATGCAGGATAAGGACACCCAGGAGCAGAGAAGGGATACTAGGAAAACAGCTTCAGATTCCACCACGGAGGAGCCGCTCCGCCCTGGGGCAGAGTGCTGGGAGCTGCAGGGACTGCAGGGGCCACCATGTGGGAGCCGGAAGACGTGATCTCGCTTATTTAAAAGAAATGCAGTCTCAAAGCCTGCGGGACAAGGCATTATGGCTGACGCTTCTCCACTTCCAGGGATCATAGCTGATGAAGAAAGCACCTCCCAGGGGAGACAGCAGGAGGGAGAGCTCTGAGAGCCCACCTCTGTCTCAAGCTTCCTGCATTCTCCTGGCTGGGCTGACAGTTCTGGATAACAGCCCTGCTCCACCCCCAACACACATGTGAACACACTCGTGTGCAACCTCTGACCCTCACTGCTACGGGGGACAGGTTTGAGCTTGCCCATGTGACGTGCTGAGACACATAAAACTCATATGCGCTCTCTGCCACCTCCTGCCCAGGACCCAGGTTCCCAAGACTCAGCCAAGATTCCTGTTCCCAGGAGCCCTGCCCCTGCTGGGTATCATTCATTGGTGCCTGGGCTGGCCACAGCTCCAACCTCACTCATTCCCCTGGGGCCTCTCTGGAACATTCCATGGCTGGCTGGCTCTGGAAGGAAGGACGGAAGGAAGCGAGGGGATGCACGGGTCCAGTTGGAAGTCTGGAAATCTCAGTGGCCAAGTGCCCAGGGAGTAGGCTGCGTTCTCCAAGCTGAATTCCCCCTAAGGCTCCCTGATCTGCTCCACTTTCTAGGGAAAAAGAATTCACAAATAAGTAAGTTGCTGGCAGCATGAATGAACTACATATTTACTATTAATGAATATAAGCTTAAACACATTGTAAAATAATTCTCTGTGAACTTGAAAATCATCCAATAGTTCTATTATCTTTACCTTGATGGTACGTTGCTAGTTATTTAAGTAACACACATTCTAGGAGTTATCACCAATAATGAGTTTCTTTCTGTACAGCAGTGGGGGAGGTAGAGGGGTATGTACCCCTGAGACAGCATTGGAGAGAAACGTTTCACATTTGAATCAACATGAATGCCTGCCTTCAATGCTAGTGGTGGGAAGTTAGACACTGGAAACCCTGGTGTTGCCAACACATGTCACTACATGTTGTAGGGTTAACCAATAGGCAACTAAATCAATAATGACGAAGCTAAATTAATAGTAGTCTGTGGTAAAAAGGCAAGACTAGCAGCTAATTAAAACCACAACCACAGGACAGCGTTCTCAAACCCTGCAAGTGTGCGTTCGTGTGGGAGCGCTTCAGAGCTTTCAGGTTGGGTGTTGGTAAGGAGGCCCGGGATGAAGGAAGGCACGAGGGTGGGAACTGGGTGTGATTTGTGGCTAAGAGCCCGGGAAAGCACTTGCACCCTCAGACTGGTGGTGAGAGGATGACCCTCCAGTCTCCCAAGGCTGTAGCCACAGCCCCACTGCTCCAAGATGGGAGTTCCTGGAGGTGCCCCAGGAGGGAACCAGCTCAGGTTTTACCAGCTCGTGGCAGCTGTGTTCTTCCAGGGGCTCCAGGCCCCACTTCCCGCCACCTGGGCTTCAGTCGCTGGGATAAGCCCCCCTGTGAAGAGGGTTTTTCTCAGTGGCAGTGGAGCCAGTGTGACCCAGTGATGCTTCTGAGGGCTGGCAGACCCGTGAAGGCCCCTGCTTTCCAGAATGGGGCTCCTCCACGGGACAGTCTGCTCCATCTGCGATTGCTTCTATTAGAAAAGACTTCTTGCTCTGAAAACTTCCTCCCATCCTTTCTGCCTGTGTTAGATTCCCAGGGCTGCCATCACAAAGTCCCACGAACTCAGCAGCTGAAAACAACAGAAATTTAGTGTCACATAGTTCAGGAGGCCAGAAGTCCAAATCGGGGTGTTTGCAGGGCTGTGCTCTCTCTGAAGCCTCTCGAGGAAGATCCTTCCTTGCTTCTTCCAGCTTCTGGGGGCTCCTGGTGTCTCGACTTGCAGCCTCATCACTCCAGTCTCTACCTCCATCTTCCACTCAGCTTTCCTCCTGGTCTCTGCGTGCCCTCTCTTCTTCTTATAAGAACCCCAGTCATGGGATTTAGGGTCCACCCTAAATCCAGGATAATTTAATCTCAAGATCCTTCCTGAATTACACCTGCAAAGACCCTCCTTATTTCCAAATATGGCCACATTCTGAGGCTCCAGATGGACATGAATTTGGGGGAACGCTCTTTAACCCGCTGTACTTCCCCGTGGACGCCCCTCTGCTCCCCACAGCCTCACAGAGATCTGACAGCGTCAGCGGTGGCCCCAGCTTTGTGTCAGGACAAACGGCCCCACTCCTTCCCCCACACCATCCACTCCTCATCCCAGTTCATGGTCCTCACACTCATCACTCTCTGTTCATTCCACTCGGGACACCCAGTCTGTCAAAGTCCCTCTCAAAACATGGCCCCTGAAACTGAGCCCATGGCTGTGGCCGTGGCTGAGCAGGGGGAAGAAACGAACGTCCCTCTGAGCCACTCCTGGTGGCCGGGCTTGTGCTGGCACTGACTGCCTGTGGTCACAGCACGCTGGGCGGCGTTTCCGGTCTTCCTTCAGTCCCCTGGTTTTCACCTGAGCCGCCTTGACTCCTCCATCTTCCAGTCTGACAGCTGATTTTTTGACCCTGAATTCAGGATGTTGCATTTGCCCCTATGAGATCCCATCTTGGAGGTCTGACCCCGTATTTGGGCGTCAGGAATGGAGAATTTTGGCCCAGTGTTGCCCTATGCTGCTCCCTTACGGCCCTGCTTGGAGAAAGCACCAGGGAGTTGAAGACACTCAGCTTTTGAGGCCTCGGGCCTGAATCGGCGGTTTTTTTCTGCTACCCCTTAACTCTGCTCCAGGCACCCCAAGCCAGCCCCAACCCCAGACTTGGGGGACCAGGGGACCCCCAGACCCAGGCTACTTCTTCCTGGCTTCATTGGCCACAGCTGGAGCTACGGGGTGCTGGTTGTTCTTAAAGCTGAAGGGTCCTGAGTCAGAAATTCAGAGAGCGCAGACACCTGCCCCTGTTTGGGGTCTCCCTCCAGGCCTTTGAGTTTAGGAAAAGCAGGAACGCATAGCAATTGGTTTGTAAGTCGCCCACCATACTCCTTTGGCTGGGCCCTGGGGTTAAAGCCCCAGCATCTCCGGCCTCAACGACTGATGGTCCCCGAAAGCAAGGTGGACCAGCCCTTGACCCGACCCCTCAGCTGTCCAGGGGGCCTCTGCATCTTCCTAGGTTCTGGGGCCTTGCTGGGGCCCGGCCCCTAAGGAGTCCCCAAGCACTAGGAGTTCAAAATTTTACAAATTAAAAATTGAGGTCAACAGGAAGGGAACCTAGGCTGCCGAGCTCCAGCCCCAGGGCTTTCCCCCCCACGCAGGCCAGCTGCCCCTCTCCCTGGCTGGTGGGGGGGGGGGGGGGGGAGGAGAAAGAAGAGAAAGGCAAGGCCCCGCTGGCTGCTCCCGCCCTCCCTCTCCAGATAATCTTGTTTCCTCCCAAATTAAGACACAGTTTTCTGCTCAGCTCCCCTGCCCTCCAGAAGTTCCTCCCAGGGCCCCCATAGGTGAGGAGATCCCGCTAGGTGCCCAGAGCCAGGCTCCCTGCAGCTCTTCCAGCCAATGCCCCCCATCAAGTGAGCATACCGTGCTGGATTTTCTGATTATAGTATATATATATTTATTTACTGTAGAAACTCAAACACCACAGAGAAGTGCAAAAAAGGAAGTTAAAAACATCACCTGAGATTTCACCACCAAGAGATAATAACTGTTAACATTTTGGTAACTTCAAAATAGCCGTCTCTTGAGCCTCTTTCTTTGTCTCACTCTCTCAACGAATATGAGTTTATGCAAATGGAATATTATAAATGCATTTTAGTAACCTACTGTTTTGCCAAAACAGTGTATAAAGGACATTTTTCCATGTCAACAAACAGATTTATGTCACTGTTATTTTGTGGCTGCCGAGTGGTACCATTCGCCTATGACAAGCGGCCCCACACCGATGGACAGACTGTTTATGAGGTCTGGCTGTGACAAACGGCTCTGGGATGGACCTCCTTCTACACATTGCTTGTCTGTGTCGTTAGCTCCTTTCCATAAATTCCCGGATGTGCAGAGGAAGGTGAAGGGGCATGTGTGTTTCATGTCTTGATATGACTGCCTGATATCCTGAGGTGGCTGGGGCCCTCCCTGGGGCCATGGTCAGTTTGACCCTATGATGAATGGGAAGTTACTGTTAAGCATGGAAACAAGACCAGCTAGACTGGCCTCCTTGAGGCCAGGGGCCAGGCTCCCATCCATGGTGGGGAGGCGGGGCTTCAGAACTAGAGGGGTTAATTAAAGAGGGACTGAGAAACCCACAAACACCAGCAATGACTGACAGGTGCTCATTTCTTCTTTGGTATGCGCAGCGGCTTTCTGTTAATTAAGAAGAGAGGGCGCCCAGGGGAGGGGCAGTGAGCCAGGCCTTCTGGCTCAGGTGGGCCAGGCAGGCTGCCCATCCGAGGCCTTCTGGGAGTGAGGATGTGGCTGGGCCACAGCTTGGCCTTGAGGGTGCAGGCCAGGGGCAGCCTGGCCCTCAGGCAGCCACCTCCACCCCCGGGTACCTCCCTCGGATCTCCCTTCGTCTCATGATCACTGCCCTCCTCCTGCTGGACCCCCATGCCAGGGCTGAGCCAGAGCTCTGGGCTGGGTCACTCTGGACAGCTGGGAGACCCGGAGACAGCTTGGGTATGGGCATGTGCACGGGTGTCTTATAAGTGAGTGCCTGGCATGCCTGTTTGCTGATGACTGTGTGTCTTGTCTTGTCTACATGTGCATTGTGTATTTCATTGTGTGTGTACAAATCCTGATTGTAGGACTTTCAAGCTATATGTCTTTGGGCAAGCTACTAAACATCTCTGATCCATTTTCCTCATCTGTAAAATGGGAATAATGATAGTGCTCACTTACTATGGTTGCTGTGAAGAATATATGAATGTGTATAACACACTTAGAACATTTAGCCTGGAATCTCTTTCCCTTCTGTACCGCTCCGTTTGCTTGGTGAACTCCTACTCATCCTTCAAAACCCAGGTGAAGGTCAGGCAGCATCAGGTCATATTGCAGTGCAAGAAGATCTACCCTGGGAACCCTGGGCTCACGGTCAGAACTCCAGTCCCCAAAGCAGCAGAGAGGAGCCTCTGCTCCCCACCCCACACCCATGCAGCAGAGGGAGAGCTCTGCTGGCCTAGGCTTCTCACAGTTGGCACACATGTACAAGTAAGCAAAGATCCACTTGGGTGTGTTTTGCACTCACCTATACCATGATGCTTGTAGACACAGGACGTATACCCTCACACCAAGACCTAATCCGCATGGATACAGAAAGTGCAAATACTGTGTCCTCAGGGTTCATAGACGTAGGATTCACACACACAATGTTTGTGCACACACAATGCACACAGATGTAAGCCCTACATTGTGTACAAAGATAATATAGAGGCATAATTTATATGCACGCATTTTGTACACATATAAGGCAGACAAATAGGACAGATGTATAGTAATTTGCACATATACGCAAGATTTACACTTTGTACACATAAACACTTTGTATACACACAATGCACACATACACAGAGTGCACACATGGCATATACCAGTAAAGGGTGAAGATACTCTTTATACACAAGGCAACTCCAGGATAGTGAATACACATGCTTGCACACACAAGCCGCACAAACAGGCCTGTGACCGTCATCCAGGGGAAAAGCCGCCCTGAGCCAGGGCCCCTCCCTTTAACCTTCAGAGCTGAAGGCTGCATGGGACCCACAGATGGGGAATTAATTGGTGTCATTAACATGTGGCGATGATAATGACTTCCCATCGATCCCAGTGGCAGATGTATGGCCACCCCAAGGTGGAGCTGGGAGCTCAGGACTGGGGCCCGGCCTCCCTTGCAGAGCTCTGACCTTTGGTGGCCACATCAGGAATCCCAGGCCGTGGTGAGGCCCCACCTTGCATGCCTCCCACAGAGCACAGAGGGGAGATCAGCCTCTTGCCCAAGGTCACCCGGCCTGCTGGATGCTGGGCAGCCTCAGGACTGCAGCCCCTCCCTTCTGACTTTCCTCTCCCCTCCTTCCCCTCCCGTGCCCATTTCCTGCTCTCTCTACCTCCTCATCCCCTCCACAGGATAGGAGAAGTCCTTCCTTCTCTCCTCCAGGCTCTAGGTGTCTCTGTGGGGCTGGCTCTGTCCCGTCTCTGTCCTCTGCCCCTGGAGCTTTTGCTGGGCCAGAGACCACCAGGTGGAGGGGCTCTGCTGTGGGGAGGGGAGGGCCTGGGCCGCAGCCAGAAGGAGAAGGCACAAAGGTGGTCCTTGGAAGAACGGACAGACAGACCAGCAAACTCCTGCTCCTCCTTCAAGAGGTTGCCTCCTCCAGGAAGCCTCCCCTGCAGGCCCCATCCCTGGGGTCCTGGGGTCTCCTCTTCTGATGCTTCCTCAGTTTTGCTCCATCCAGCCCTTATCTCACGGGATTATGTCTGTTTCCTCATCCTTCCCTGATACGTTATGAGCCCTTTACTCATGGACTTGAACCTAGCCTTGTAACTCCTTCAGACTCAGCCCAGAATAGGCAAACAGTTGGTGCCTAACGAATGCTGAATAGATGGAGGTAGACTGAGACAGACAGACAGACAGAAAGGCTGGAGGGATAAACAGAGTTGGAGAGCGCATGCTGCAGGACGCAGCGGGTGGATAGGTGGGCACTCGGACCTTGCAGCTTGGCCCAGTGTTGGGCAGAGAGTCTGGGCTCTCTGGGGCCCCCTGGAGGCTCTGGGGTCCCCTTTCCTGTCTTGGAGCCAGGCTACCTCCTTCTCTCTGGTTGTCGCAGGAGAGGAGCCCGAGGGAGGACCCCTCAGGGTCCTGAAGCTGGGGGCGTGCTGGGTTGGAAAGTGGCCGGCCATGGGCAGGTGGTGGGGGGAGGACATTTTAATGGGATCCAAGGACTAGGATTCAGACTCTGAGGATTCAGACATGGGCACAGAGGCTGGGCTCATTCCCACTAGCCCCCCGGAAGCCCAGCCTGGGTCAGGTCCCTGGGGACATCTCCAGACTGACTGGTTGCACTGAATTTGTTACTGTCACTGCATTTCCAGGGCTTCTAATGAGCTGCTAATGAGCTGTCAGCTAATTATGAGAATTAAATGGGGCAGCCAGGCTGGGCTGGGCTTTCACTGACAGCTTTTGGGGTATCAGGAAGAGGGAAGGTTCCCATCGTTGTCCTGACCCCACACACCTGATTTGACCTCAGCCCCCATGTGGATAGGGTGGAGGTCTTTGACCATGGAGAGAGAGAGTAAGAACCCAGCAGCCCCAGGATAAGGCAAGCTCCAGCCCCCACAGCTGGGAGGGGTGCACCCTCGAGGGCAGCCTCGGCACAGCAGGCAGGCCTCCCTAGGGCAGCTGAGGGGCCCCAGAGCTCTGACTCTGTGTGACCTAGGGCAAGTCCCTCTGAGACTGGAGTCTGTTTTCCTATCTGTGAAATGGGTCTGGAGGAGGGAAGGGCCAAACCAGTTGAGCCCTGCAGGCCCTCGCTCCCATCTCAGTCCAGTTATGACCCTGCGAATCCTCTCTCTTTACAGATGTGGCTCAGATGCCCCCAACTCTGTGACAATGAGAGTTTGCCTGGAGTCACATGAAATAATTGGTGAACCTGAGAAGAGAAATCTTTAACCGGCTGAAATGAGTGCACATGTTGACAAAGATGGTACAAGGATGTTCCTAGCAGCCTTATTCATAATAGAGGCAAACTGGAAACAGCCCAAATGCCCATCAACAGAAGGCATAAATAAATTGTGATATAGTAATACAATGGAGTAGTACACAGCAGTGAAAAAGAACAAACTACTTATGCAGGCAGTCTTCATTTTACATGGTTCTGATAGGCACACATTTCAGTGACCACAGTCTAGTTAAATAGTAGTTTCCTAATAACACAATTCAAAATTTTAGTTACCATGGCATATTAACTGAAATAGCATAAAATGCCAACTTCTCCGCTAGCTTTTCACTTCACAAGTCACTATGTAAATAGCAGATGCACATCACGATCTGTGGCCCATCACGTCACTTCTTTCAGAGTCTGTCAGCGATTGGCCACAGGGCATCTGCTGTTCATGACATGCACAGACAGCAAGGTGTGCAGCTGGCTCGCCTCCTTGTCTCCAAGTTATAAACTTGTAAATTGACATTTTACAAAATCAGTAAGCGAGTAATCGAAAGAGGAAATTAGTCGATAAAGACGAAAGCACAACAAAGAAATGAAAATCTCTAATGCTGGAATTGAAGTTCGGTCCAGTGGCTCAGTGGTTAAGTGCACAATTTCCTCTTTGGTGGCCTGGGGTTCGCCGGTTCGGATCCCAGGTGCGGACATGGCACCGCTTGGTACGCCATGCTGTGGTAGGCGTCCTACGTATAAAGTAGAGGAAGATGGGAACAGACGTTAGCTCAGGGCCAGTCTTCCTCAGCAAAAAGACGAGGATTGGCAGCAGATGTTAGTTCAGGGCTAATCTTCCTAAAAAAAAAAATGAAGTTCGAATTAAACGTAAGTGGAGCTAACAGAAGAAACAGCTGACGGTGAGAATGCTGACACGGCCACCACTGGACTCTAGACACGCACCCACAGGAACTTAGCGCAGGCAAACTTAGCGACACGAAGATGCCCCCGAGAAAGTGATGCTCATGAAAAATTTTACATTAGAGGAATTTTCAGAGATATTTTGCTACATTGAAAACACAAAAGATAAAATGTTGGAAGCTGATCCAAACTTAGAAAACAGCGCAATTCTCCAAGGCACAGAAAAGATGCTCGCTCTGTGCTGTCAGACGACGAGAGGGAGGCGGGAAGCACTGTTCAGACTGTTCTTGATAAGTTTTTTATAAAGAAATAAACATTTTAATTCTTAATGTTTTAAATTACAGCATACTAAATAAATATTAGTGTTACTATTTTTTTATTTCACTATACGTTTATAACCAACAGTAAGAGTTAATTAAAAAATTTTGGGGGCCAGCCCGGTCGCGCAGTGGTTAAGTTCCCACGTTCCGCTTTGGCGGCCCCGGGTTCATAGTTCGGATCCCGGGTGCGGACCTACGCACCACTTGTCAAGCCATGCTGTGGCAGATGTCCCACATATAAAGTAGAGGAAGATGGGTACAATTGTTAGCTCAGGGCCAGTCTTCCTCAGCAAAAAGAGGGGGATTGGCAACAGATGTTAGCTCAGGGCTAATCTTCCTCAAAAAAAAAAAAAAGTTAAAAAAAATTTTCAAAGTCATAGAACAATCATAATTTTCCCCATTGATTATCAAGATCACTTTGCATGATTTCAACCTGCACGTTTTCACAGTCCGGCCGTGCGTGCAGAGTGAGAACTGCCGGAACCTATGGCAGCGTGGATGAGTCTCACAGACACGACGTGGAGGGAAAGAAGCAGACACAGAAAAGTACATACTTTTGGATTCCATTTATCTGAAGCGCAAAAGCAGGCAATGCACGGGGACAGAGGCAGAACGCTGGGTGCCAAGGTGGAAGTGGGACTTTTAACTTGAGGGGTCATGAGGAAGGCTGCTGGGGTGCTAGAAATATCCTCTCTCTTGATTTGGTGGTCGTTACAGGCATGTATAAATTTGTAAAATTTCCTCAAGCTGTATACTCCATATTTGTGTACATACTTTATGTAAGATATTCTAAAGAAACACGTTTTTTAAATTGGAGAAATTCTGTGAGTGCCTTGGGGTCTTATGTGGCTCCATCTTCTAGAATTTGACAGTATTTGACACGGCTGGTCTTTTTCTCCTTCTCCGAATTCTTTCCTCGCCTGACTTCCCCGATCCAGCCCTCCTGGTGTTCCTCCTTTCTCTCTGGCCGCTCCTTAGTCCCTGCTGCCTGGGCTCTGAGTGCCGTTCCTCACCTTCCTCCCACCTTGCTCATCACCTGCTGTGTTCGTGCCACCCAGGGGCACCACGCTCCACCCCGGAGCCCAAGCCCGCCCAGAACCCTCCTGCCCTCACTCCCTCCAGATGTGGTCAGTGGTTTGACCCTATCCCTCCCGTCTCCTCACTCTCTCCCAAGAAGGACAGAAGAACAGAGGAAGGAAGGCAGACACGTCCTGCTGCTGGGGAAGAGGCGATGCTGGGAGAGGTCGCGTGGGACAGGAGCTGCTCAGGGCGGCTTTGGGCCTGATCCCCGCTCTAAAGAAGCGACGCCCCATTAATGCCTTCCTGGCCACCCCAATGCGGCTGCCTGATTGAGCCTGGCACGCCACACTATTAGCCACAAATGGCATTTTGAAATGGCTTTTTTTTTTTTTTGGGCGAACCCCAAAGACATTGCTAAGATTTACATTTTCAAATATATGCTGACCTTTTTTTCCTCTTTCTTTGAGTTCATTTGTCATCAGTGTATAATTGAATCAATATATTTCCCGATCAGCCCCAAGATTGAATAAGGTCACGGGGAGCCGTGTGTGGGCATTAGACATCATTATTTCACTCCGAATGAGCGGCCATGGCACGGAGCATTCCGGGCGCCAAATGAAATTCTATTAGATTCTATTACACTTTTACAATTATAGAGACGTTCCCATATTACAAGGGGAAATGAAGTCATAATAAAAAAGCCCAGAGGTGTATTACAGAGAAATGGGCACACTATTTTTCTAGTTAAAAACTTGATGGAAGGAGCTCGACTGGTTTCGGTTGCCGAGATGTGACCTTGTTCTCAAAGCCCCACAGCCGCTTTGCCCGGCCCTCCCCTCCGAGCCCCTGCCGGCCAGAGCCCACGCCCAGGGAGCCAGCTGACCCCTCTGTTCAAACTGAGGCCAGCTCCTGGGTCCCGGAAGTCATGGACGTGCTCCATACCCGGGGAAACAGAGGCAGCCCAGATACCGAACAATGGTGGGCAGGAGTCCCAGAGTGTGTGAGAGATAGGAAAGTGTGCCGAGCAGGCGTGTGAGAGGGTGGTATAGGAGGACCCTGTGGGGGCGTGGAGCGTGTGGGCTTGGGGACAGCTGCTGCTGCTGGACACCCTTCAGGTAGGGCAGGGTGTCCAACAGTCATGTGGGGCAATATTGGCATTTTGGGGTGCTCACTCTCTGCCGTGGAAACCCCCCAACATACAAGTGTGCTCCAGTGAGCCAGGGTCCCCCTCACCCTATCCTGACGCTTCCAGAAGGAGTTCCACCAGCCCTGGAACAGAGATAAGACAGGGCCCAGGGGCTAGGCTGTGGGGCAAAGCAGGGCTTGAAGGATTGGAGGATGTGGATAAAGGGTCGGAGAAGGAGAGCCTGAAGCTGGGGGTTGCACAGCCTGGTGCCTGGGGCGTCAGGGACTTTGAACTTTCCAGAAGATGTCACGTACCTGCCCAAAGGGGACACAGTTGAGGCCATGTTCCCTCAAGAACCCCTCTGATGGCCTGGCAGCCCTTTCCCACCTCTGGGAAAGAGCGGGAAAGGGCAGCACTGCGTGGTCACTCCAGAGAAATCCCGCCTCCCAAATCTTTCTCTAGTCTCTGGCTTCTCTCCCTGCCAGCTGGAGGCAAGCGACTGGGTCAGGGGCTTGTGCCAATTTGGGCCTTTTCTTAGCAAGCCTCGCCTGAGCCTCCAGCGCCTCTCCTAGAAGGTGGGTTTTTCCAGCTTTGGGCCTCAGCCCAGACCAGGAACTCCCCCTGCCCTTTTTAAGTTTAATTTTTGTTTTGAAACAGCTTCAACTTTTCAGAAAATTGGCAAGTGCAGTACATTAACTGTCTTTTGCCCTGAACCATTTGAAAACAACTTGTCCACATGATGCCCCATCCCTGCTCCCTGCCCCCTGCGTTAGTGTGTATTTCCTACAAAGACGGACATTCCCCTACAAAACCACCAGACGGCCAGCAACATCAGCAAATTAACATTGACGTTTAACGACCATTTAGTCTTCAGATCCTGCTCGAGTTTCACCAGTTGTCCCAAAAATGTTCGGTTTTTTTCTTTTTCTTTTTTTCCTGAGGAAGATTAGCCCTGAGCTAACATCTGTGCCAATCTTTGTCTATTTTGTCGGTGGGTCACTGCCACAGCATGGCTGCTGATGAGTGGTGTAGGTCTGTGCCCAGGAACCAAACCTGGGCCACTGAAGTGGAGGCTGCCGAACTAAACCACCAGGCCATGGGGCCAGCCCCCCAGTAATGTTCTTTATAGCAAAAGGATCCAGGTTTTTGGTCACATGTCTCATTTAGTTGTATTTCTCTCATCTCCTTCAGTTTAGAACAGTTCCTCCGTCTCTCCTCGCCTTGTCAATTTTGAGACGACAGGCCAGTTATTTGGTAGAATGTCCCTCAGTTTGGGTTTGTTTAATGTTTCTCAAGTTTTGGTCCAAGCTGTGCGTTTTGGGCAGAAATGTGACAGAAGTGATGTTCTTCTCATTGCAGCCTTTCAGGTGGCACACAATTTTGATTTGTTCCATTACTAACGTTCGCTTCGATCACTTGATTAAGATGGTGTCTGCCAGGCTTCTCTGCTGTGAAATTACTCTTTTTCCCTTTGTAATTAATTACTATGTGGGAAGGTACTTTGAGACTATGTAAATATCCCATTCCTCATTAAATTTTCAATTTATTCATTTATGTCAGTATGAATTCATGGTTTCCTATTTTATGCAATGGATTATAAACTGCTACTATCATTATTTATTTTGATGTTCAAATTGCCCCAGATTTGGCCAGTGGGAGCCCCTTCAAGCTGGCTTATGTTTCCTTTTGATATGTCCCCATTATTTTTTTGAACACACACTTGCTTTGTGGCACAATAAGATGTTCTAGTTTCATCTATGCTCTCCCTGCCCTGGGCCTGGAATCTGCCCCAGCCTGAGACTCAGCCATTTCACCAATAAGCCCTGGTTCATTTCAGTGGACAATTATATTTAAAATTCAAGATCTGAGTGCAAGATATACTCTCTGCTATTGGTCTGTCGCTGCTCCCAAAACTCCTCATGGACTAAGCTAAGACATATATGAACGTAAATTGACTGATAGATCACATTTACATCTATATCTTTGCTCTATTATCTATCTATCTTTTATCTATCATCTATCTATATCTATCTATCATCTATTTATCTACCTGTCAACTATCTATCTACCTATCGTCTATCATCTGTCTATCATCCATTTATCTATCTGTCTATCTCTCTCTCTCTCTATATATATATTGAAAACTGAGTTCACATTGGTACCCCGGGTTTGTCTAGTCTTCTTTTCCTGATTTGTAACTCCCTCCCCCACAGTGTGAAACATGGATCCCATTGGCTCCAATGTGTTTATGCGTTTGATCAGTCTCCTTTGGTAACCAGGCTCCTCCTGCTCTACCACCCTCCCATGTGGGTGCCTTCCTCACCCTGTCTGTGCCCTGACCCACCACCCTCCACATGGGAGTCCTGCTCGTCTGCTCCTGCTCCAACGCAGCACCCTGCTCTGGGCCACTGTGGCTTCCCCTGGCCTCTGGTGTAGACACTGACCTAGCTTGGCCTCACCTAATGGCTTTTGGACAAAATTTTTCATAAAAGGAAGGGAAAGGAAGGGAAGAGGAAGAGAAAGAGTGGGCAAACCCCTTTAAAATCCCTCTCACTTGCCACGATGGGAGGCCACCCCCTTCCTGGCAGGCCCCGTGTGGCACTGCCATTTTGCAGACCTTGGGCTATCAGACTGGTGAGTGGGTTTTTTGTGCTCAGCCTTCTCCTCTGTTCCCTCTACTCAGCCTCTCTGTGCCTCAGCCTCCTCATCTGTAAAATGGAGATAACAACAGCATCTTCCTCCCACGCTGCTGAGAGGATACCATGCTCTAGGCCCAGATCACACCAGGCCTTCTAGGGAGCCTGCCCCAGGGCCTCATCACAGCTCCCGCCTCCCTCTCACTGTTCCAGCCTGCTCCTAGCCGCTGCTCAGGCAGAAGGGTACCCAGACCACCTTAAATCAACCCTTCACCCTCCAGGCATTCTCTGGTAGCACCTCTAAGACACTCTCGGACCGGCAGACAGAGCACACATCGGGCCGGCAGACAGAGCACACATGTCCCGTCCCTGGTGGAGCTGTTTGAGTCCTGATAGGTTTGGACCTTGGCTGGAGGGCAGAGGCGGACCCTTAGCCCAGGGCAGACCTTGGCCCCTGCCCCTGGCTAGAGCAGATCAGGGCTGAGGCACCGGCCACCTGGTGTCCCCACCCCTCAATATGCTGGAGGCAGCACCGGGCTATAGGCTCAGAGGGGGTCTACACAGCTGTCCCAGCTGTGCGCTCATCCCCAGGGCTCAGACATGCCCTCTCCTCCTCCTCACAGGCCCCACACCCTGAAGTCTTCTTCCCTGTTGTCTCTGGGACGAGGGTACATAGCAGGAGAGGACAGTGCTCAGCATGGCTCTGCGGCCACGTGCAGGCCGTTTGTGACTTTGAGGGGATGGAGAAGGCCTGGTGGCAGCTGCATCGTAATGGAGGACACCTGGGCAGAGTCTGAGGGCCAAGAGGGAGCTAAGAAAAGAGGCTGAGGGACACCAGAAGCCTGCATGGGGAAGGGGCTGGAGTCCCTCTGGCCACATAGTCTGGGCCCCAGGAAGCCAGACTTCAGAGTGGACAGCAGCCACGCTGGGCAGAGTCCCTGTCATTTTCTGGCTTCTGTTTGAAGCCTTCTAGACATTTCCTTGTGTGGAGCTCCGGTTACAGACTGGGTGTGAGCTCCCCCTCCTCCCCTGAGCTGCCGGCCCCATGTAGGAGCAGTGTGCTTGGCTCAGATGAGACTCTGGGGGTCCACCTGAAGGATGCAGTTCCCTGTAATTCCTGTGGGATCTTCTCCTAGTGGAGAGGGGTCTGGGGGCAGAAGCCCCCTGGGTGTGCAGGGCCTCCCTGCGGGCCAGGCCCCTACCCCTCCTGTGGTTCGGGGCCCAGGTTCTGGCTGAGCAGAGGCCTGGAGCTCAAGGCTAATTGTGAATTAGGAGCCCAATTATGCCCGGCAGAGTTGGCTGCACGCTGCCTCCTCTTCCCGACAGACATGTATATTAATAGTTGGCACTTATTGAACCAAATATGAATATTCATCTTCATTTATATTTCAAGGCCTTTCCTCCTGGCGGCCCGCGGGGCTGCGACCGGCTCCAGCCCCATCACGAGCTGACAGCTCGCACTCCTGGGCCCTGACTCCTGGCTCAGCAGTGGCCTGGCTCCCAGCTGTCCACAAACACTCATTAGGGGCCACCAGCGAGCTGCGGAGAATGTGTAATCGCGCCGCGCGCCGCTAATTAGGGAGCTGATGGGGCATTGAGGGCGAGAGGACGAATTCTTTAAACAGAGGACGGGAAACTTGAAGAGCTGTAATTACTTGGAGCAGAGTTCATTTCAGAACTTGGGAGCCAATGAGTCTGATGACAGCCCTTCTCAGAGGAGGGCGGGGGCGCGGGGAGGTAGGAGAGAGCAGCAGCCCAGGCAACCCTACTCCAGGCCTCCACAATTCCCAGTGGACAGCGCCCTGCCTTCATTTTGTTCAATGCAATCCAGCAGTGTGGGCTCCCCCTCCATTTCAGGGGCAGCTTCCTCTCCCTCGGGGGTCTCCTTGGGGTCAGGCTCCTGTCTCTCCAGAATGCTCCCCTGGTGTGGCGGGTTGTCACTGGGTGCTCCCAGTTCCACCAGGGGCCTTGGATCTCCATTGACAGCCACTGCTGTTCAGAACAGCGGGTCACGGTCCAGCCATCTGAGAGCTGATGTCGCTCTTTCCTGGACTGGAGCCAGCCAAGATGGGGGGCTTTAGCCTCCCCAGACACCTGGGCTGGGACAGACAGAAATGATGCCACACAGGAGACAGTTTAGAGCTCTTGCCAACAGGACTTCCTCCAGAATCTCCCAGGGATGTCACCTGAGGCCTCAGAGCCTTACAGGAGGCACTGACTCCTGGGTGCTCCATTCCTCATTTGCCTCTGCCCACTCCAAGGCCCAGTGCCCTACCCCAGTCTTCTGCAAACGTCTCTATCTGAAATCCCACCCACATCTCAGGAAAACCTTGCCACTGTCAGCAGGAAAGGCTACCTTGCCTTGCGTCTGCCCTTCCACCCCAGCGCAGGGTCGTACATCATTCATTTTGGAGCAGCTCGGGGCCCCCCCCCTCCACCTTCCCCCTCACCTCCCCTTAAGGTGCAACGCCACCCAGGTTCTCCCAGGACAGCTATGGGCAGGCAGAGTGCCAGGTCCATGGTCAACAGTGGATGTGGGAGCTTCTGGGTGGGTTGTCCTGTCTCTGTTCCCCCTGGGGTGAGCTTCAAGCCTGACTGATCCTGCAACCGCTGAGAGGTTACACTCAGCACATGCACACCTTCCCCAGCCCCCACACAACTTGCAGCAATTGCAAGGTTTGGATCCACACTCTGAAAGGCACACTTCCTCGGCATTGCTGCCCCTCCCCATTATGGGGCGAAGCAGCGTTTGGTTTCTTTCCTGTCAGCCTTTACTCTCTGTGACTCAAGGACAAGCTCCTGAGTCAAACTGCATTTTTAAGGTGTGTAGTCTCCCGCCGGAAGACAATTGTCAATACTTCCTTCTGTATCTAGCTGCTGCTTATTGCATGCTAACTACTGATGGTGAGGATGGTGACAGCAACAAAAGCCACCACATTCTGAGCACTTCCTGTGTGCCAGCACTGGTCTGTGCTTCCCGAGCATTAACTCATCCTCAGAGTAACCCTGAATGGATATTATGATTATTTATCATCCCCCATTCTACAGATGAGGAAACAGAGGTTCTGGAAAGCCTGGTGGCCTACTGGTAAGTGGCAGAGCAGGCGTGGATTTGAACTCCAGTCTCTCTGGCCCCAAAGGCTGTGCTCCTCACCCCATCTGTGCCTGCTCCTGGAAGCCCAGGCCCGCGGAGCCCGGGGCAGAGACCCAGACTGGATGTGGAGAGGCAAAAATGCTCTGTTCCGGCGGGTGGAGAGGATGGGGTCAGGGGACAGTCATGTCATTCCTCAGGTCTCCCTCAGGGACCTGGGGGGAATCTAGGCAACATTTTCCTCATTTTCGTCTAGGTCTGTGCTGTCCAGTACTGTAGCCACTAACCCCACGAGGCTATTTAAATGAACTAAAATTTAATAAAATTACAAACTGGGTTCCTCAGTCAAGCTGGCCACATTTCCATGTCCAGTACTCAGATGTAGAGTATTAACCTCCGCTGTTATCAGTCCCCCGATACTCAATGCCAGTGGTCGTCCCAGCTCGGGGTAGAATCTGGAGTCCAAAACCTTCCTGAGTCTCCCCAGTGCCCTTTGGGGCCTAGAGCATTGCCAGCCCACAGGGGCAGGGTGGGAAGGGGCCGTGGGAGAAAGAGTCAGAGCCCCACCCTTACCTCTGCCTCTGGAGCCCCGACTCAAGCATCAGAAGCTGCAATTAGCAGGCGGCAGCCACTGCCAAAACCAGCCTTTCCCCTCCTCCCGGAGGCTCGGCAGCTTGCAGCCGCTTTGCTCTTTCTCCTGCAAGAAGAGATCAGAAACAGAAGCATTCAGGCTGCGCCTGGCCCTCTCCTCTCCTGGTGTGAAGTCTGTGCCAGCCCTGCCAGACTCGGCTTCCAATTAGGGAAGCGAGGAGGCTGTGGCATGGAGGGCCCGGCACCCAGCCAGCAACCCACCTGGCCCCCTCCCTGCTAATCAGGGCCTAATTGACGCGGGGCTTGCTTGCTCAGCGGCCCACTCCTTGCTTCCGTGGACCCAGCTGCTGCTCCTCGGGAAGGGGCTCAGCCTTTTGTCCCTGCAAGTTTGAAACCATCTGGACAGAAGGTAGCAGCCCCGTGTTCACAGCGTCCTGGACTTTCTTCACACCCCGGGGCAGATTGCTGGGAGAGAATGCTCTGGAAACCGTGCTAAGTGGCTGGGGCTGAGCTTGATGTGGGGCATCTGAAGGGTGTGTTCCTGGGCATGTGAGTTCGGACCCTGACATGTGGGTGGCCTTAGGCCCCCACCTGAGGATATTCTATCTGGGCCAGCAAGGATGGGGGTGGGATTATGAAGGGAGACAAGGCCTGAGGGTGAGAGTGGAGGTGGGGCGGGGGTGGGAGGGTTCCAGGACGGGGCTTGGGCTGGGCCTGTCAGGGGTTTTCCTCACCGATGCCACCTTGTCCCTGGAGCTGGTCCGCATGGACGAAGGGCAAGGAAAGGAGGAGGGGACACAGTCACATGGCATTCTTGTCGAGGCATCTCACTCTATGCTTTACAAAGTGCTCCCTTGTGGTTTATCCCCACCGACTTAGGAGCAAGCAGGGCAGGACTGTCATTCCCATTCTGCAAGAAGGGAAAACTGAGGCCCACAGTGGGGAACTGATTTGCTCAAGGTCACACAGGGTCAGAGGTGGAGTCGAAACCTGACCCTTGTCCTCTCACTCCCCAGCCCAGGGCTCCCACCAGCGGGCTGTGGTCCATGGCTGCCAATAGAAATGCCAGACCTTTGCTTTGCTTGGGGAATGTTATTTGGTGCTGAAGTTGCCACAACTGGTTCCAAATGGCCTGGATTTGGGGATGTGGTTGATGTTTTATTTGGAGTTTTAGGGAAAATGGCACAGATGAGAGAGATTAAAAGAGCTCTATACAACCTTGCAAACCACTGCAGAGGAATTGGGTCCAGGTTGCCAGGGCAAAGAGATACCCTAGACACCCCCAGGCCTCCAAGGAAGGCCTCCTCTCTCTGAGCTGAAAAATGATGGGGAAGGGAGAATTTTGGACATGGATTTATATATGGAAAGGGATTTCATTCTGGACGTGAATTTCTCTGTATGAACTTAATGAGGGGGAAGGACGTGAGGTCAGACTTAGGGGATTTCTCTATTGCCGCTTAGGCTTCAGCGGCATGTGCTGTTCGTGTCCCTTCCACTGTAACTCTCAGTCGAACCAGCTGGGACAGTGGGGCTGATTATAACTTAAGTGGGGAAATAGAAGGGAGGGTCATATTTTGGCCTAAGTGTGTAGGACGGCGTTGGGTTACTCAATTAACGTCCTGTTCTAACAGGACTCAGAGGCTTCTGGGGGCTGCTGCTCTCTAGCAGATATTGATGGAGGAGCCTCAGCTAGCTAGGAACAAAACTGTATTGATGGGCTGCTGATTGTCCCCCATCCCCCAACGCAGGAGGCAGCCACTTTCCTGCCAGGCAGACCAGGAAGTCGAGAGAGAAGAAAAACCGGGTGACCATAGCGAAAGAGGTGCTTCACTCCCGCTTCCCCCTTCCCACGTAAGACCTTCTTCTGACCACTGTCCTCCCAGCTCCTGCCAGAAGAGGCCTTTTCCAACCTGCTTGGTCAGAACCCAGGACATCGACTGGGCCATGGTCACGGCCTTAGTGGACCCCAACTCAGGTTTGTGGCATCTTGCTGACCCGGGTAGGGCACGAGCCCTGAGTCCTGTGGCCCCCTCTCCCTCTGCTCATCCCTTTCGGTTCTGTGTCCTGGGGGAAGTGGACTCAGGACCTCTCCTGGGGCTTCTCCCTCTTTCCTCAGGCCCTCCTGAGCTGCTGATGCCACATGGAGATTTGGGGACGTGATAGGCCCCGCTGAAGACCTTGAGCTGACGCTCCATGGCCCACGTGCTCCGGTGCAGTGGCTCAGAGCATTACACTGGGGTGTTGGGCATCACAGGGCTATTCATAAAGCAGGGCTCTGATTTCCATTCTGCTCTTGCTCCCTCGGCAACCCCACGGGGAAGGGGAGCTTATGCAGGGTCGGATGCAGGCATTCCTGGGTCCCCGGCAGAAATCATCTCTGATACACTGCAGCCTCACCCTTCACCTAGAATGGTTACTAACATATTAATTAATATTTAAAAACTCATTACGCCTTGATGATGGCTTCCTTAAGCTGCCTTTATATTAATTGCAGCCACCCAGGTGCAATAACCATACTTATGTGGCAAAATGGAGTCATTCCACTTAATTACTGAGGAGGTTTTACAGCCGTCTTCAAAGCCCGCAAACAATCAGAGACTTGATGTGATGTCTTCTTTTTAGGTTTTCTTTTAAACTGGTTGCCGTGATGGTTAGAAAGTTTTTCCGATACTGAGATGAAACCTGCCCATCAACATCCTGCTTTCCTCTCATTGAGCCAGGTCTGAGCACCTGGTCTCCCCGGGCACAGGGCACTGGGAGAGCCTGTCCTGAGGCTGTGGACCTGGTGGGTGGTGTGGGGCTCTAACAGCCACCCTGCACCTTGGGGCTGCACTGCCGGCCAGCCCCACAGGCTGAGGTGCCAGGTCTGGGAACCCTTCTCCTCTGGGCACGGTCTGCCTCCAAGCCCCAGGCAGAGACTCCATCACTCTGTCCGCAGTTAACATCGGTCTTCCGGGTGGACTATGCCTTCAACTGCTTCAGTTTCCTGACAGTCGTCCTGCCAAGATCCCGCCACAGCCTCCCTCCGCCCTGTTACCTGCTGGTCCTTCCTGAACCACTTTCGCCAAGCGTCCAGCTCTATCATGGGTCATGCAGCCACTACCACCAGCTTTGCCCACTGCCAGTGGGGTCCTGGGACAGCAGTAATTTCTAAAGCTGAGACAGTTGCAAATGGCAAAGGTGATGGGAGAGAGGCCACATTGGGCCCAGCTTGTACCCCTCCTGCCTGTGTGCGCAGGTCCCTGAGCACCTCTGAGGGTTTTAGGATTTCTGTCATCTTTCAAAGGGACTGAAGGCACAGCTTGCCAGGGATCCCTGGTGGCATTTGCCTCACCTGCCTCCTTCAGGCTCCAGGGAAGTCCTATGGCAGCATCAAGGCCTCAGAGGATCCAGGGGAGCTGGGGCCAGGGCAGAGTGGATGCCCAGGTAGCATCTGTCTAGGAGCCCAGCAGAATGTGTGACTGCCGAAGCAGGGTGCCCGTCAGTGTCTGGAAAATAATCACATACACGGGCCATCCCTTCTGGGTCCTGGCCCCAGGGAAGCTCTCTGGGGCAGGGACGGAGCCAAATGGGGTTGAGAGATGGAATCAGCTTACCGTGCTTTAGAAATTATGGTGAAGCGACAGGCAGAGAAATTGGTGAATTGCTCCTACGGTGCTGATAACACCAGAGCTCATCCATCACCAGTGCAGGGCGGTCAGATCCGTTCAGAGCCCGGGTGGCTCTAAGGGGTCCCCTGTGACCTTCAGAGACTGGTGGCTGCCAGGTGCCCAGCATGGTCCTACCAAACTAATGAAGTCGTGGCCCTGGACACAGTAGGTCAAGGTGAGTGTGGAGCCGAATCAGGACCGAGGTTGCAGGGCGAGAGTGAGGTTTACGGTTTGGTGTGGGATCAGCCAGGGTAGGTATGAGGTAAGGCTCGATTCAGGTCAGTCAAGTCAGGCTTCCATTTGAGTTTAGGAGAGGGTTCAGGATTAGGGAGTAGAATTGGAGGTTGGTCTCATGAGGAAGGTATTTTGTCCTGCATGAGTGTGCGGTTGGGGGTTATATGTGCGTCAGGGTGTGCGGGTTCCTCATTTGGGGCCATACTTGTTTACTTATCACCTTGTCTGGGGACCAGGACAGAGGACAAGACCAGGTATGTCATCTCTCCAGGTCCATTCTAGCTCCTGCTTGGGGACACTTGTTTCCAGCCCCTGTTCTGTGTTTTCTCTCTCATGTCCTTCCCCATGGCCCTCTCATGTCCCAACCATTTCCTGAGACAAGGGGTCTTGGGGTCTGGTGACCTGTGGAAAGCTCTGAAACTGAAGGTCCCTGGTCACTTACATTGCTGCTGGTGTGCGCAGGGTGATGTCATCTCCAAAGGACAGTGATCCTTGGGCTTGCCTCTCCTCGCTCCCTCTTTGCACACAGCCATGGCCACCAGCCCATACGTGCGATTTAGCTGCAAACCGTGTTCCCAGCTCAGGTGGAAGCTTGGCTCCAGGTCTTAAGAAGAGGAACTTTGTACCCCTGTATTGGCTGTGCTTGACTTAAAGCCACTCCCATGACTTAGGCAGAAGCTGCTCCGGGACAGGTCCCGGCTGTGGGCCACTCTTGTCTTTGCCCTCCCCTCCTGACCCCCACTGACCAGCTGAGGCCCATGCTGTCCCCCCAGCTCCCTCTTCAGGGGCTACATCAGGGGGGTCCCTCCCCCCAGGTCAGATCAAAACTCTTCCTATGGGGATCGTGTCTCCAGGCTCAACCCAGGACCCTCTCTGAGCAGACCCTTCCTGCTCTGAGTGTCCCACATGGGCCTATCCCTGCCCCCTTGAAGGCCAGAGCCATGCTGGGAGTCTTATAGTGTAAGATGACGTGGCTGTGATCAGGAGAGTGGCGTGAGGAAGACCACAGTCCCCACAAGGCAACTGTGAGATGTGAACTGTAACCCCCCAAGCTTCCCTGGTGTGTCTGTGTCACCGCAGCATGTGTGTGTGCTGTGTTGTTTACCCTGAGGGTGTTTCAGTGTGGACCCGGAAAGGGAACAGTCTGTACCCTGGCCCCTCTTTCTTCTAGTGCCTGTGGGCCAGCTCAGCCCAGCCGATTCCCAATCCCATGCACTGGTTGGGGTCTGCCTCTCCACCCCTGTCCCCGCTTTGAACTCTTTCTTTTTTGCTCTTCCATAAATTTCTCCAAAAAGGACCTTGCTCTTCTCTCACACTAACTACCTTGCCTCTTGCTATGGGAATCTGGGTCCTGTTCACCCATTGGGCATCTTGGGTTGGGGTGGGCATGGTGGACTGGGGGGCACAGCCTGCAGAGTCCCACAGTCCTGGATCCAAATGCTGCTCCAACCCCTGCCAGCTAGATGGCCTTCAGTGAGTCACATGACTGCTCCAAGCCTCAGTTTCCTCATCTGTAAAATGGGAATAAGAATGTGTCCTATCTGGCAGTTCAGTTCTGAGGATGAAGTGAGACAAGGCATGTGACATGCAATGCACACAACAAGTCACTGATCCTCCCAGCTTTATCTGTGCATGCTCCCAGCTCTGTGGGGTCTATGTTGTGTCAGAGCAGGGTCCTCAGCAGCAGACCCTGAGATGAGGAATAGTTACAGTGCTTTCTTAACCAGGTGCTCCCAGGAGGAGGCTGTAAGGAGTGGCAGCGGGCTGGGGGCTGGGAAGAGAAAAGCCAAGCTGGCGTGTTGGGGGATGGAGCCAAGGATTTCAGATAATTTCAGTTCCCCCAACATAGTGTCAGTCCAATCCTGCATGTGGAACTCTGGAGCGAAACACTGCTTCCTAGTTGTCCTGACCAGGGGCAAGGGAGCGCAGCTTTCATTCGCCAGCCCCTGTTGGCCATTGGCCAAGATCCATGGGATGGGAAATTTTGTGTATCAACCTGACTGAGCTAAGGGATGCCCAGATAGCTCGTGAAACATGATTTCTGGGTGTGTCTGTGAGGGTGTCTCCAGAAGAGATTAGCATTTGAATCAGTAGACTGGGTAAAGAAGAGTGCCCTCACCAACGCAGGTGGGTACCATCAATCCATTGAGCCTTGAACAGAACAAAAAGGCAGAGGAAGGGCGAATTTGCTCTTTGCTTGAGCTAGGACATCCATCTTCCCCCTTGGGCCTTCAGACTCAAAGTGGGACTCACACCCTTGGCTCCCCAGTTCTCAGGCCTTGGGCTCGGACTCAATTACACCACGAGCTTTCCTGGGTCTCCAACTTGCAGACGGCAGATCGTGGGATTTCTCGGCCTCCATAATTGTGAGCCAATTCCTATAATAAATCTCTTACATATATATATATATATATATGTTTCTATATATGGCCTATTGGTTCTGTTTCTCTGGAGAACATGACTAACACGGCCCACCCGGGAACATCAATGCCAGACCTGGCTCAGCAGACCCAGCAGTTCCGGGCAGTCATCCCGACAGTAGCATGTGAGGTGGTCAGAGGCACATGCTCACCAAAACCAGGGAGGAGCTCACACAAATGGTAAAAGGGACATGAAGGGACCTGGGCAGAGCACTCCAGTGCCACCACGATGATCCTGGACGTGAGATCCAGTGTGTGAGGCCTGGGGTGGCACTGAGGCAGCCAGTTTGGGATGAAGCAGGAACTAACTCCACACTAGACAGACCCAGATAGTTTTCAGGAAAGACTTAAGGTGCAAAGAATTCTCCAAGAAAGGAAAAATGGAAAAGTACTGATAACGAGAGCAGCTAATACTTACATGGCACTTATCCTAGCCCAGGCACTGTTTTAAGAGCTTTATATAATTTAATACAACAATCCTAGGAGATAAGAGGTTATTACTGTCTCCAGTTTACTGTGGAGGAAAATGAGGCTTGGCAAAGTCAACCAACAAGCCCAAGGTCACGTGACCAGAAGTGGAAATGACCAGCAGGGTGAGGCAGAGAACAGAGCAAGTCATCAGGGGGACTCTGGAGAGCTCCTCTGCAGAGAGTGTGCTCCTAGGCTAGTGGCGGTGCTGGCCTGGACCAGGGCTCCATCAGGGACACTCTAGGATGCTGAGTCAGGTGACTCACTCAAGGCCACGTACCTGGTAGAATTCAACCCAAAGTTGAAGGAATGGTATTTTTTAAAAAATGAAGTCACATGGTTTTCTTCAGTTTCTCAAGTGCCCCTCAACACCTCCTCCCTATGTTCAGCCGAGGCACCCACTGTCCTGGGGAGGTTCAGGGTTGTTAAAGCAGAGATGCAACGAAAGAGACAGACTCCACATGCAGGCTCCCCAAACAGGGCTGTGTGTCCACGGAGAAATGGACACATCACGAGCCGGACTTGGTCGAGAGAAAAAAGGTTTTCTAAGTTCCTAAAGCTCCATTTACACAACTGGTGAACTTGGGTCTCTGAGTTTTACTCTAAGCCACAGCAGAAGGAGGATGGAGGATGTTACATGAAGGAAGTTTCCCTCAACAGGCACAGGGAGTCGAGGGATTAAAGCCACTAAAATGGCGCCCTGGAAGAGAGGGGAGTGGTCAGCTGTTGCAGCCCCGCTAATCCCTGGGTGGAAGCACAGGGGAAGTGAGGTCAGTCCCCCAGATGGGTTTGGGGGCCTCACCAGTAATGGGTTGTCTCCTCTCCTCTCAGGGCCTAGACTGGGAACGAGGTCAGCTCCCTCGTGAGGCTCCAAGCTCTGCAGGGGCCAGGACAGGAGGGCACCGCCCATGCGGTGGTTTAGAATGGTGGAGGAAGGTGTCTAAGAGGGTGAGGCAAAGGGCCGCCTCACAGGGCCTCCCACCCCCTGTCATGGGGGGAGAAATCGTGCACCAGCGAAACAGGTGCTGGGGAGAGTGATGGTGGATTCAAATAGATCTGGGGTCGGTCAGATACTGGAGGCTGCAGAATGAGAGTCTTGTTCTGGTGGTCATTAGTGCTGTTTGTCAAGTATTCCAGTTTCTCTCCCCTTCCTGGAATGGGGCAGGACTGAGCTTCCAGGTCCATGGTAGGGCCACATGACTAGTTCTGGCCAAAACATCATCGTGAGCAGGAGTGACATGTGTCACTTCCAGGACAGAGCATTTAACTGCTGAAGCAAAACTCCTATATAGCTCTCCGTTGCCTCTGCTGTCATCACTAGCAATGTTTGTGACAGTGGCTGCTTTGTCAGCCTGGGTCCTGGAGGGAGGACAGTGATGACATGGAACAGAGCCCATGGCTGAGTATGATAAACATGTAACATGAGTGAGAAATAAACCTTTGTTGTACTTCCCTGAGATTTGGGGACTGTTTGTTGTCACAGCACAACCTAACTTACACTGGCTGATACAGACTTCACGACCAGAGGCCAGCACAGGGCTCAAGGACTCAGCACCTCAGTGGACATCAGGGGCCAGTCCAGCCACGCTGCCTGAGACCAGTGAGAGGCCAACAGTCAGCACGTGGGCCTGATGCATTTCCTTTGCTGCCACGAGAGGTGGGAGCTGACCCCCGCAGTTGGCTGGCATCTCAGGAAGAAGGAAGTAGAATGAAGATACACTGAGAGAGGAGAGAAACAGTCCTGACAGCCTGAATTTTGAAAGACTGAGTATTTATGCAAAAGTTGTTGAGTTAATCCGAAAGAGACTGTTTCAAGCTGGAAAAGGCTGAGCCATCTTTAATTGGTAAATTAAAGGATCGCCCCCTCTCTTTTCCCAGTCATCTGTGGGAATTGGAGCTCAAGAGCAAGACGAGATGAATTATAGAAAATAAAGGTCTGTGATTTTGCACATCTGAATGTATAAAATCTTGTGATTTTGTGCCTGCCCAACTCAATCCTGTCTGTCATACTTACTGTCGCCGGATAGCTCATGTTCCCTAAGATGCTGCCTCGATGGAAGAAGGGGCTCCAAGGGGCCATATGCCCAGCCTAGAGTTGTGACAGCAATACAAATGAGAACTGGGATGGGGCAGTCTTCAGGAGACCATTTCCTGTAGCTGGTAAGTCCTTTGTTTTAGAAATAAAGAGACGAGGGGCAGGACGAGGTGTGTCCTCAGGGCCCTGGAGCAGTGTGGGCCATGTGGGAGCCCCAGGGTGGAGGCAGGGCCTTCCCTCACAGATGTCCTGCCCTCTTATCTCTTTGGTTCTATCTCAGAGTGTCACACCACCATCTGCCACCAAGGCCCATGCCAGAAACTTGGGTCACCCTTGACTCCTCCTCCATATTCAGTCCCTGATTCCTCTGGCCTTGACCCTGTGCTGGGCCTGCAGGCCTGCCCTTCCCCACCCTGCCCCGTGCCTGGGAGGCTGACCGCATGGACTGCATTCGTGCTGCTCTTGCTTTTCTCCCAGCTCCCGTCCCTATAGGGTCAACGTGGGCTCATTATGTCCCCCAACTGAAGCACACACCTCCCATGTGGCACTCCACAGCTCTCCTCTCTCTGGGTTCCAGTAGTTGCTCCCTCCCCATCTCCTTTCTGGCTTGGGGTGGTCATGGCTCCCCATGTTCCTAGCGCTAGTTTCAATACCAATATTTGTAGCTTTTCTTAACCCTGCTCACACTGGTGAAAACAGGCCATCCATTGAACGCTTGTCAAAGTACTCAGTTTAAGGGTGCCATCTGCCTTCTGCCAGGATGTGGCTGATAGGACCTCCCTGGAAGGACTTCTGTATGGGTGGACATAACGGATGTAAAGCACAAAGATCCAACGCTTAGGACACAGTTGTCACTCAATAACTGAAAGCTGTAATTAACTGTAACCTATGAAATACTGTTGAAGTGTCATTCATCGCCCTCCCCACTGCCACTTTCCTTGGAGAGGTCACTGTTCTCTTTCTCTTGACCATTTTAATTGTCCTCCTTGGTCTCTCTGACTCCAGTCTCACCCTTTTCCTCTTCTGCTGGAGCGATCCTGCTGAAGCGCACATCTCACTGCCATCTCCCTTGTGTAGAACCTTTTAGCACATTGGTGGGGTCCAAGCTGCTCAGTCTGGCCTCCAGGCCCTTCTTGACCGTGCCTGCCCATCACACACATGACCTTTGGGTGGAGGAGCACATCCGCAACTCCCTGGGCTCCCCTCTGCCCGTGCTCTCAAACCGCATGCTATGGATGGGTTTTCATGGCTGTCTTGCTCACTAGGCTGTTAACTCCATGAAGGTCTTTTAGCATTTCCTCCCACATCCAGCAGGGGCCTTGGCCCTCAGCAAGTGCTCAATATGTATTTATGGAAGGAAGGAAGGGAGAAGAAAGTTTAATGGTGTCTTCTCTATGCCAGGCCCTAGGCACATTATCTTCTGTTTGTGTAAGAGTTGCTGGCCTTGAGTAGCACTAATATAGGCACAGTGGTTTTATGACTAATATTAGCTGGAACTTTCTAAGTGATATTAAGATTAGAAGGTTGCGGTTGTCAACACTTGGAATTTGGACAATAAATTTTAAGTTGGACTCTGCAAGCCCTCTTAGGGAAACTCTGGAGATGCCTGGAGTCCTGGGGCTCTGACTTCACCCTTGTCTTGGGCCAGTCATGGTGGAGAGTGAAGACGGGTGTGTGGAGGGATTTGGGAGGGGGAAGTCCCTGGACTTTCTCCTGGGGACCCTGAGCTGATTTGGGGGCTGTCGGATTCAACCTGGGGGTCTCCGCCAGGTAGCTCCAGACACAGTTCCAGAAATATTGTGAAAAGCCAGGTGCTGCAAGAGAGGGATGGAGGCTGAAGGTGGTGCCTGTGGGGGGGCCTGAGCCTTACAGGATGCTCCTAATGAGGCAGCTTGGCCTCGGGGCTGGGCATCAGTGTACTCAAATGCCCAGGCTCAGTATACCCCCTGCGCCTGCCAAGGTCATCAGCTAACTGTGGGATTTGACCCCACTCTCAGGCAAAGGGGTGGGCAATAAAGTAGACACAGGCCAAGCACCCCCTCCACATCCCGGAAGGAAACAAAGCCTGTAGCTGACGCCCACACCTATGACTATAGAATAATGGTTAAGACTCTGGAGCCAGACTGTCCAGGTTTGAATACAAGCTCCACTCCTTACTACCGTGCGGCCCCGGGCACATTACTTACCCTTTTTGTGTTCAGTCTTTTAATCTGTGAAAGGGGCTGATGTGGTATTTACCTCATACAGTTGCAAGGATGAAAAGAGTTAATGTGTAAAGCTCTCGGAATAGTGCAGGCGCAGAGAAAGTGCCATAGAATGGTTTCTGTGGGTTTTATATGCATGGCCTGGGAGCTCAAAAGAGGAAGAAAGGGGATTGGAATGGGCTGCATGGAAGAAAGAGCACTGGATTGGGGCTTTAGAGGATTAATACAATGTCCTGTGGAGGAGAAGAGAGGGGAAGGGCATTTGAAGCTGAGGGCACAGCCTGAGTTGGTAATGAGACTGCCCTTTGGGGGAATCGTAGGGTGTGAGAGGCCTAGGCCCAGGGAGGGAGGGTGGATGTGGTGGGAGATGAAACCAGGCTGAGGGCTTGGCTCTGCTACTCCGGGGGCCTAAGAAGCCACCAGAAGGCTATTCCCAAGGTCAAGATGTGGGCAGGACGGTGTTCTGGAATCAGCCTGGGGCAGTGGAGAGGGTGAGGCCTTTGGGTGGGGGAATTATAAAATGGGAGGGGGGCGGGGAGCCCACTTGTGAGGCCCACCCCCTGGCCTTGGCGAGGGCACGGGGCCCAGGAGTGAGGAATGCATGCAGCCCTCTGACCCGTGATGGGAGGGTGCCTCCCAGGGCCCAGTCCTGAGCCCTCTCTCTTTTCTTCCTCCTTTGGCCTGGGGCCTGCCCCAGGGCTCAGCCTCTCCTCTGGGGAGCCTCCCTGGAGGTCCTGGGCATTCTTCCCTTCCCGACTTGCAGAGGAGAACCATCTCTGTCCACAACTTTCATTTTCTTCACTGTCCCCAACAGGACTCCCAGCTGGGTTCATTCTGAGGGGTTTCCTGCAGACAGTGGCAGAAATCACAGCACAGGAGGACACAGGTTCCCAGATCCCTGACAGGTGAGGTGCCCGGCTTCAGCTCTGATGCCCTCCGAGGTGATGACTGAATCCTCACTGGGCCTCGGCTTTGGCTTCAGCTGTCCTCCTGAGGGTGGAGCCCACCCACTCTCTTCCCTGACCAGCCTGACTGAGGGCCGCAGACCCTCTGTCCAACAGGACGAGGCCACCCAGCCAGGACAGCAGGGGCCTTCTGGCCCCAAGAGGGTGTCCGTGAGGGCCTCCCTCTGGGTTGGGCTCCACCCAGGTCTCTAGGCTTCAGCTCAGCCACAAAGGACCCACAGGTGCACTGTCCTGTATGGCGGGAGGCAGCCTAGAATGGGAGCTAAGTGTGTGGACCTGGGGCCAGGCCACCTGGTCTGATCCTGGCACCGCCACTTCCTAGCAGTGTGATGCTGAGCAGAATATTCAGCCTCTCTGGGTCTCAGTTTTCCCATCTGTAAACTGGGAATAATAATACTTGTCTCACCTGTCATGAGACCATGAATGGGTCAGTACCTGCAAAGTTGTGGCACACAGCACCCCTATGTAAGTGTCAGCTCATTGTTATTGTCATATTTTGGGGGGTCTATGGACACATGGAGTCCCAATGATGTATGAACAATGAACCTTTGGGAGAGAAGAGCATTGGGTAGAAATTGGGCATACCCAGGTGAGGGAGGGGAAAAGAGAGAAGAAGCGAAGAGAGAAAGAAGGATGAATCAAGATAGGACAGGGAGCCTCTCCTCAGCATCCTTGGCAGACAATGGGTTAGCCTCTACTTGCACACTCTCAGGAATGGGGAGCTCATTCCCATTTCAGGTTGTTTGATGTGTCATTAGACTCTCTGAAGTCAGCAAGCTCCTCCTGTGTGATCCCTGTGTCTCGGGCCTGAGCACAACACCTGGGTCTCCATGGCCCTGCCCCCAGCTCAGGTCTCTGTAGACTTTCCTTTCCCAAGTGTTTTGGGGGATTTCCAGAAGTGCCTTACATGGTTTGTGCTCACACGAGCAGCCATGAGCCAGGAGCCTGGCCAAGCTTTCACTGTCATGGCCACCACTACCATCACCTTGGAGCTCACTGCACCGGGCATGTGCTGCTGTCCCTATTGCCAGTCGCATGGCAAATGAAACCTGTGTCTTCCAGGGCTCCCTTCAAAATGAGGCTATGTCCCCTCCATGTCATGCCCAGTGAGAGGTCCCACAGCTGGTGGCTTGGCCTACAGAGTGTCAGTACAGTGACTCAGTCTGTGATGGCGTCCCCCACCCCCCACCGCAGGGCACAGCACACACATGCTCCCAGGTCACCAGCCAGACTGCACCCCTGCTCCAGCTGCAGGGCCATATCCCACTTTCCTGCATGGGGTTCGCCCTCTATGCCAGCCACCATCACCCTTTAGGGGAGCTCTCACCTGGGGCCTTTTCTCTGGTCTCTGTGAGGGCCCTGGAGCCCACAGAAGCAGATTGTATGTGGTCTAAATTCAAGTCCTTTCGCCAGTGTACTTCTTGGCTCTGTGTGAATCTTGGATGCAAATACATGCTTGGGGATGGGCCTCAATGCTCCCATCAGAAGTATCAGAGGCAGCTCTCGCCTCCATTACACTTTCCCTGACACACAACTTGCTCCCTTGATCACCCGTGGGCCTCATTCTGCTCTTTGGACTGGTCCAGGGAAAGCCAAGTCTCAATAATAGCAATTATAATATTTATTGAGTGCTTACAGTGTGCCAGGGTTATTACATCCATTGCAAGAATGCCTACTAGCTGTGTGACCTTGGGCGAGTAACTTAACCTCTCTGTGTCTCCTTCCTGATCTGTAAAATAGGGAAACAATTCCTACCTCACAGGCTGGTGGTGCAGATCACATGAGTGAGTGAAAGCAGCGTGTTTAAAATAGTCCTTGATACATAGTTCGAAAAATGTTAGCTCTCATTATTACACAACTTAACAATCTGGGTTCTAGTTATCATTGCCTTTTCCAGGCAAGGAAACAGTCTGTGAGAGGCGGTGTGACTTGGAAGCCAGGCAGTTGGTTAAAAGAGTCAGGTCTGACTTTGGGACTGGCTCTCCTGACCCTCAGATGTTAACCTGCCTCCCCCCACAGCCCTTTCCGGACACATTCTCCTTGAATCTGGGCTTCCCTGGGCTAAATGCCTCCCACTCTTCCAGCTGTCGTCCTCAGGTTGTTACTGTGGGAAACAGCGTTTCTCCTCCCATTGAGCAGAAGGTGAGGTCGCAGCCACAAAACGCTGAGGGAAGCCAGTGGGGGAGGATGTGGCTGTAGGCGTGTAGGGGAATTGATCTGGAGGCCCAGGGACAGGAGCAAAGAAGGCTTCAGAGAGACAATGGGAGTGGTGTGCGAATGGCCCCGTTAGGTGGTCCAGAAACTGCCTCAGATGGGACGGGGGCAATAGAAAGACCCAGCCTCCCTGCCCTATGGGGACCCCATCCTCTGACAAAGTGGTCTTTTCGGATACAGGGACCCAAGCCTTGTGGCCCCCAAGACGACCAAAGGCAGTGATGGGGTGCCCAGCCCCAACTCATAGGCTGCATGTTGATGCATAAGAGCCTGGAAAATAGCCCCCTCAAAGTATGACCTGTGGCAAGACACCCCCCTCCTCCCCCTGCTCTGTGAGCCTCAGTTTCCCTGACTGTAAAATGGAAGTGTGTAGCCAAAAGTGCTCCTGGAGGGTCTGCTCACTACTGGGGCTCTTGACGGTGGTCCATTCGGATGGGGGCCAGGTGGATGTTGGCAGGCAGCCTGGACTCCAGCAGAGCTTGGAGACCCAGGTTCCAGCTCTGCTTCTGCCTGTGACCTGCTTTGCAGTTGGGGCAAGTTCCTGAGTCTCTCGGAGCCTGTTTCCTTAGCTGGAAAAGAGGGAACAGGATACACAATCACACTCAAGAGTCTCTCCAACTCCAAAGTCTTGTGTGCTTGGCTTTGCCGGAGGTCTGAGGACAGTCTGTGAGAGCCGCCGAGGAGGGCCTGGCTTCTCCGGAGGACAGGTCCTGCAGGACTCCACCTGTGTAAGCAGTATTTACTGAGCACCATCTTGAGGGGGCCCCTGTTGTAGGCACGTGGACATGTCAGGGGACAGAAACGAAGGCCCCCGGTGGAGACCAGGGCAGGCCAAGCATGGATCCGGAGCATTGGTGTCCACTGTACATAGAAGGAAGAGACCTTGTTCTTCCAGGAAACCAAGCGGGAATCCCTTTGTAAATCAAAGGAAGTCCCTTCATTTCTCTCCTGAATGAAGACTCCGTTTTTATAAACTGTGTTTGCTTAAAAGAAGTGATCAGAGACCAGCCTGTTTCTAGGCTGTCGGAGGTGCTCATTTGCATATGGATATGCTATTTATAAACACACTTCTATTCATTAAAGCAGGTTCCCCAAGGCCCTCAGTTGCTCCACAAGGTTCCAGCTGTGCCTGTGTGCCTTCCGTCTGAAAGTTGTGCCCTCCCTGTGCCCCCGGCTCTGCACAGCCTCACCGGAGGCAACAGGAAGGTGGCAATGGGGCCAGGGGCCAGCAGGGCCAGGGACAGGGGAAATGAGCACTGTCCCGGCAGACGGTGGGGCCGGCAGGGTGGCAGGGGTTGGGGAAGAGACATGGAAGAGAAGCTCCTTGGCTCCAGGGCTGTGCTGGGCTCCAGGCGGCGCCCAGGGGTGGCTGGGGTACGATTAGCCTTCTCTCCTCAACCGCGGCCACCGAGTCCAGGGACAACCTCCGGCCCAGCCCTTGCAGGTGCTCCTGTAGAGACAGTCCAGGCTGGTCCCGGTGGCTGTGCCCTGGTCAGCCAGGGAAGCTCTCACCAGTCATGGGGTGACCGTGCTGCATGCAAGGCTACCCCTTCTCCCCTCAGCGCCAGCCTCCGCCCTCTAAGCACACATCCTTCTAATGGGATTAGGCTTCACATGGGTCAGGGAACAATTTATTATTCTGCTGGCTGGAGCCAAGTTTCCCTTTGAAAAATGGTTACTCCCGGAGTCGGCAATTACTTCAAAATAAATTTACCAAAGACAAAATTGTGCCTCTTGGGTCAGTAAACGACTTGCCTGTTTGGGGCTGAGGAGACAAGGTGTTTATTAAGGACCGCCTTCGTTTTCTGTGCAGGTTTTTCAGTTTGAATAATTGTCCAATTAAATATAATTTGGAAGTCAGTGCTAACCCAGCGCCTGGATTGCGGGCGGAAGCATCACTCGGAGGCGTGCATTAATAAATCCCTCGGAGCCCCATCATCCCCAAACCCCTCCTTTGGTTTAATTCTGAGAAATTTTTTTGCCTTCCCGTGGCCTAGATGCCTCCCGTTTGGAAATGAGCTGCTTCCCCCCAAAGAATTCGTAGGCCTAGCTGGCTTCCATCTGTCTGCTCTCTCCAGCAGGCAGATGCATGCGGTTTCTGGGTGGGACCAGCGTGCGGGGCGGCAGGAGCTAACAGCTCATTCCTTTATGGGCCTGCATCCTTGTGGGTTCTTTCATTCATCTGGCCATTCATTCAACAAACACCTACTGAGAACTTACTCTGGGCCAGGTCCTGGGCTGGAAGGGAGAGAAACCAGACATTGTTCTGGCCCTCAGAGATGACTCAGCCCACCGTGAGAGGGACCCAGAAATGGGCAATGTGTGGTGCAATGCGGTTTCTTGTGCCGTTCCCACAGGGACCCTGGGGGCAGAGGGGCTCCCTTAGCCACCCTGGTCAAAGGAGACTTACCTGGAAAACCCAACAGCCAAGTGAAGCCTGGAAGGACAAGAGGGAAACAGGCCTGAGAGGAGAGACATGCAGAAACCCAGAGCAGGAGAGCAGTGAGGGGAAGAAGCTTCAGTGTGGTGAGGGGCAGGGGCTTGTGGGGTCTCATAGGAGACAAGGCAGGAAGGGGCTGGGCTGGGGTGTGGTGGCACCTTGAACCCAGCGAAGGAATCTGGAGTTTATCTGGATTTGAGGGTGATGCAGGGCTGGGACTAGTGTGAGTCCAGCAGGGCCTCTTGGGAACAAGATTGAAGGAGGCACAGCTTTTTAAGGCTGGCTCTGCGTTTGCACAACCCTGAAAGCAAGTGCCTTCTTAAATTTGGTACCCTAGTCTGGGCCCTGGGCCAATGCAAGTTTTCTAAGAGGGAAATACAGGACCAGATTTTCAAGAAAGCTCATCGGCAGCTGTGTGCTGGAGCCATCCTCCCAGAGCAATGCAGGCCAAGCTTTAGGGTTAGGGTCAAGGTCAGGGTCAGGGAGGCCAGTTAGGAAGTGACTGCAAGAATCCTGGGGAGAGTGGAGGAGAACACCTCAACTGGGGAGAGGGCAGGGAGAGTGGGGGAGGGACTGTATTCAGGAGGCATGGCTTGGCAGACCAGACAGGTAAGAATCACTGACTGGCCTCACTGGGAGAGTCCGTAGACTAATGGAGAGAACCAGGCCTCCTGGAGGCTAGAGGGGCATGTCACTGTGGGCGGAGCTGGCATCTGCATGGCCTCAAAAAGAAATCTGGTGGAGATGGATGCAGGGAGGCAGCCATGCTCCCTGCAGCTCAGCTCAGTGGGGAGGCTGGCAGCCTGGAGGGTAGCGTGGCTGTTGGGGCGGGAGGTCTGGCCTGGGCCTGGTGCCTGGTGCTAGGGTCGTGACAGGGTCAGGCTTGGGGCTGAGCTGGTGACCAGGATTCTGTTCAGCACACTGGAGCTGGGAGAAGGGAAGTCACAGGGTTGTGACCCCTGAGTCAGAGACCCCTGGCCACCACCCCTAGCCCCACCCATAACATGAAGAACTGATCAGTGTAAAGTCCCTCTGAGGGCTGAGGTCAGGTTTGGTGGCCTTTAGATCCTCATGGCCTGGCCACCCAGCCTTGTGGCTCACTTGGGGGCCAAGAAAAAGGGGAAATGAAATGAGGACTTCAGGTGCCTCCCTCCTGGCTGCCCTCTTACCTGGCACTGCTGGGCCCGGCCCTAAGGCCCCACCTTGCTTGCCCCAGGCTCTAACCCCCTTCCCGGCCCAGTGCAGCCCAGAGATGAGAACTAACATGAGAAGGGCAATCCAGCTGGTGGTCTTGCCCTGCCTGCAACTCCAGCACCTCCAGCTGGTGGTTCTGATTTTTCCCAGACTGGGCCAGAGGAGCTCTGACCTACAAAGGGGTCCTCAGGTTCTCTGGGTCACCCCTTCCATGTTGCACACAGGAAACCAAGGTCAGGAGATGAGAGATGGGAAGAGAGTCCCTTGGGGACACAAAGAGAGAGACTGGAGAGCCAAGGCTAGCCCCAGGGCTCCTGGGGGCCAACCAGGGTGGATTGTACAGTGTCTTAGTCCACTTGGGCGGCTGTAGCAAAATACCACAGACTGGGTGGCTTAGAAACTATAGAAATTTATTTCTCACAGTTCTGGAGGCTGGGAGTCCAAGATCCGGGTGCCAACACGATGGGGTTCTGGTGAGAGCCCTCTTCCGTGCTGCAGACTGAGACGTCATCACAGGGTGGAAGGGGCTGGGGAGCTGTGTGGGGCTTCTTTTATCATCACTCCCCAAAGTCCCCAGCTCCTAATACCATCATCTTGGGAATTAGGGTTTCCACATATGAATGTTGGGGGGACACAAATGTTCAGACCATAGTGTACAGTGGTTATTATACCCACTCGCCCAGCCTAAGGAGGTAGTGAGGGAGGTGGGCAGCAGCCCTGGGGTCCCCATCCTCTGGGAGTGGTTTGTAGGGGGAAGCTGAGGGTCCAGAGCATTTCTGTGGCACTGTCCTGGCCAGCTGGATCTGATGGGGCAAAACACCCCCACACGGGGGCCTGTCCCCAGTAGGAGGAGACTGTTAGGGACAGAGACGTGGTCATGGGCATCGAAGCCATCCGTCCTGAGGCCAAAGCTGGGCCAGGCAGTGTCCAGGCCAAGCCACAGGCCTAGGGAAGGGTCTCTTTCTTCGAGTAGAGATGATGACTAGGTGAGGATCCAGTCTGGGCAACCTGTGTGGCACCCTCTGCAGGCCGGTGACAGGATCACAGAGGGCAGAGCACTGGCGCTGGCTGGGCCCCCTGCATGGCCCGCGTTGAACGGTTATTTACTGAGCACCTATGTACAGTGAAGACTATGCTAGGTGCTAGTGACACGGTAGTGAACCAGAGGAGCAAAGACCTCTGCTGACATGGCGTTTAGATTTTCGTGGGGGAGACAACCAGCACAAGCAAGTAAAACATAAGGCATGTCTGTTATGATAAGTGCAATGCAGAAAAATCAAGTGTTGGGGGCAGGGGAGGCTTAGGGAATACAGGGCAATGGGTGCAATCTTCAATGGGGTGGCCCAAGAAGGTTTCACTGAGATGCTGACATTTGAGTGGACACTTCAAGGAGGTGAGGGGACGAGCCTTTAGGAAGTCTGGTGGAAGAGCTTTCTGGGCGTGGGAACAGCAGTGCTAAGGTCCTGAGGTGGGTGTGTGTCTGTGTGACCTGTTCAGCAAGGGGGTCAGGGCTGGAATGGAGGGAGCAAAGTGGCAGGGCTTGGGGGGTTTGGGGAGTCACAGAGGACAAGAGAACAGGCTGAGGGCAGAGGTGGGTGAGTTCAAAGATCCCTGGATTGTCCTCCCACCCCATAAAGGGCTGGCCAGGCTCCGCAGTCCCAGTGCCTTCCTGTAGGCCCACCGTGCCTCCCGGCTGCCTCGGGGAACGGGCTGGCTCTTGGGCGGCTGTGCTGAGTCCTGCGGGAAGGCACACGGGATGGTGAGGAGGGCGCCACAGCCCCCATCATGCTGGCCCCTCCAGCTGCCACCCCCATTCTTCCTCAGCCCCACCGGGAAGGAAGGCACGGGATTTGTCTGCCCATATTCACAGCTGTGGAGGTGATCCAGGTTGAAAGAAAATCAATAAGATGTGTCCATTTATGTGGCACAAAAGAAGAAAGGTCTGCAGACAGAAATAGGCCGGGATTCACACGCAGGCAACTTAATAAGACTTTTCCCCAGTTTGAAGAGGACGGTAATTTAGATTTGCCTTTGAACGTCTCCCTTTTTGTGCCTCAATAACTCTCAGGATCAGCTTGCTTAGGAAGCCAGGGAAAGGAGATTGGCCGCCTTCTTAGAAGACAAGCCCGTTTGGGAAGGCTGCTTGCTCGAAGTTCAAACACCGGCCTTGAGAAAAGATGAAAGTGCGGCGTCAGCACATCCTCGGCCCATTGATCGTGAATGAGGCCTGGGCCTGGTGCATTTGGGCTGGAGCAGGACAATAAGAACAAGGCCGGGCTGTCGGGAGGCCTCATCTGAGCCACAGTGGTGCAGGAGATGCTCATTACCAGCACTGGGGATTAGTGGCCAGGTGGGGGCAGGAGGCAGCTAGGCCGAGCCAGCCAAGAGCAGGCCCCATGGCCCTCAGGCCCCACAGGCTGCTGCCTGAGCTTGGCCCGGAGGCAGGGTGGCTCCTCCCTCAGGCTGTGGCTTCCTGGCTTTTGGGGCTCTGCTGGGGACACAGCGCTGGCTACCTCTAGGGCTGGGCTTTGCCAGTCTAGTGGGACTGCGGGCAGGGCTGGGCCACCCACTTTGTGCTACCTGAGTGGGCTCTCCTCACCTGGCTGTTCGCCCTCAGGGACAGCGGGGTCCTGGGGTTATAGGAAGCTGGGCAGGTCCCAGCTGCAGAAAAAGGCCTCTGAGCAGATTTTCTGCCCCTCTTTCCAGACCTACCTCAAGTATCACCCTCCTATCTCCCCATGAAAGACCAATACACTGTCCTTAGTGCCCCCACAGTGCCCTCTGCTTTCCCCATGGTAGACCTTGTCACATTGTGCTGTCATTGTCCCATCCGACTGCAGCTCCTTAGGGTGAGGGTTGCCCCCAGCACACCACACGGTGCCCCCACAGAGAGCTGCAGGCAGTGTCTGCCACTGTGGTGTGTCTTCACTGGACCTCCTCCTATGGTCGGCAGGGCAGACTGAACTGTGGGGCCCATGTTCAGTGCAGTTGCTGATCCTCCCAGGGCCACGCATGGGAGATTAGCAGCAGACCCAGTGCATGATGCCAGCCTCCATCCCCAGTCAGGGTCTTCCACCTCAGTGCCCCAGGCCCCCTCAGGGTCCAGCAGAGCCATGGGAGGGCCAGAAGCTGGAGTCAGGGGACTTCATCCTAAACCCTGGTTTGCCTTTGACCCTGAATGAGTCTGTCGTACTCCATCTGGGCTGCTATAATAGAACGCCACAGACTGGGTGGCTTAGAAACAACAGAAATTTATTGCTTACAGTTCTGGAGGCTGGAAGTTCAATGTCAGTGTGCCTGCACGGTCGCCTTCTCCTGGTTGCAGACTGCCAACTTCTCCTTGCAGCCTCACATGGCGAGAGCAGAGAGAGGAAGCAAGCTCTCTTGTGACTCTTATAAGGACACTAATCCCATTCATGAGGCTCCACCCTCGTGACCTCATCGAATCCTAATTACCTCCCCAAGGTCCCCCCTCTGAGTAACATCACATGCACGTCAGGGGGTAGGTTTTCAACTTATGAATTTGGGGAGACACAAACATTCACTCCATAACAAGGTCCATTCCTCTCCTTTCCTGTTTCCTCCTCTTTAGACCCAGTGTGTTGGTCTCTGTGCTGTCCAGTTTACAGCCACTAGCCGTCTGTGGCCACGGTACACTTGAAACGCGCCTAGTTGGAACTGAGATGTGCTGTCAGTATAAAATACACACTAGATTTCAAAGACTTATTACAAAAAAAAAGTGAAATACCTCATTAATAATTTTATGCTGATTACACGTTGAAATGATAATGTTTTGGGTTATATAAACCCAATAATAATATTGAGTTAAATAAAATATATTACTAAAATTAATGTAAACTTTTTAATGTGACTGCTAGAAACTTAAAAACTTACATCTGCGGCTCACAGGGTGCTTCTATGGGACAAGCCAACACTGGTCCACATAGCTCTGAGCACAAACGTTCTCTGGATTGCTGACGTGAGACTGTGGGTGGGAAAGTGCTTTGAACGGAGCCCATCTTCACAGGGATAATCCTGGCGGTCAGGAGAAATCAGGCCTGCCTTGGGAAGGGTTAATGTCAAAGCAGGGCCTTTTGGAAGTCTCCTTCAGAGTTTTCTAGTACCAGGAACGAATGACCATCGTCCCGGATGAGGTAATGCTTTCAAGGGCTCTCTCTCATTGGTGGCCAGGGGTGTCACTGTGAGCTGAGTGGGGATCCTCGGGCACTTCCTTCTTTCCCTTTCTGAAGTTCATGTGCTGTCCTATACTGTTACCGGAGCAGGCACCCGGGACCACATGGTCTTCATAAAGGGCCTGGGGACCTGGGTCGGGGATCTGGAAGCAGTCCTGGGGTTGCCTGAGCTGAGTCGGGGTTCTCCCTCCTTCCCAGGCTCCTCTTGCCTCCCTACGTTTGCACACTGCTCTCTCTACTGGGAGACCCTTTGTTCTCTTGCCCGCCTGGTGACTTCCTATTGAAGCTCATTGGCACCTCCTCCGGGAGCCCCCAGATGGAGTTCTCCGACCCCTCTGTCAAACTCTCACAGCTTTTACACTGTGAAGGACCAGCCTTCCCGCTTGGGTCTCCCATTTGGCTGGAAGCAACCCAGAGCAGCATCTAGTCCCTGTGCTCGTGTGTCCAGGGCGGGGCCAGGCACACAGCAGGACTACACAATGAAGGAGAGTGTGAGTGGATGGATGGAATCTGGTTCCTGATCAGCCTTGGAATGGGGCAGAGGCGCTGGGGGGGCACTGGGCAGATGAGAGGGATGGATAGAGCTTGGGGGTGATGCAGAAAAGCAGTGTGTGTTGGAGAGTAGGGGGAAGACTGAAGGTCTGAGGAACTTCCACGACTCCTGCACATGCTGTCTGTGAGGCGTGAGGTCCCCCCTGCAGGGGTGACACCAAACAGGCTTGGGGCAGCCTGGCCAAGGGGAGCAGGAGGGATAGGTCCTGCCCCTGGCTTCCTGGGCAGCTGGTGCAGGAGCCAATAAAGCAGGTGGGGGATTTGCCTGGGAGCCCAGGGGCCCCAGGAGGCCCTGCAGGCACCTGAGGGACTTCAGAAAGCAAGGGTCTCCAGAGACCTGGAGAGAGGGGCACTGTGTCTGGAGATGGGGAGCCCCTTCTGGCCTAGAAATCTGGCATCTGGAACAGGAGAGTCCCTTGAGTGACGAAAATGCCAGAATGACTCTGGTGAGATAGGGCTAGAGATGGCCTGGGGAGGGCTGGGCTGTGGGGTGGGGCAGGACAGAGTGGCGCTGTTGGGGAACTAGTCCAGCACGGGGAGAGGTCAGGCCTGAGAGTGGGACAAGGCTCGTGGGTTCCAGAAGAGAGGCTGTAGGGACTCCAGGAGAGTATTAGGACCCTGCAGTGGTTCCCAGACGTGGCCACGACATGGGCAGGTGTTAATGGCAAGATGGCCAGGCTCCACGCTCTGACACAAGCCCTGTGAGCAGAGAACACCATGGTGGCTCTTAGGCAGGCAGACTGAAAGCCCAACTGGGTGCAGGCACCCCCTGCATGCAAACGCTTGCCTTCAGCTGCAGCCTGGTCACTGATGGCCCAGAATACCACCCGTCTCTAAGCCTCGGACCATCTGCGCAATCCTTGGGGGCAGCCGCCACTTCCTGCCCACCCTGGAGAGTCCAGGCAACCGACCAGCCTCTCTCTGCCCCTCTGTGGAGGGGGATTCAGCGGCTCAGCCAGCAGGGGCAGATCCCCAAAGCTCCTCAGAGTGGGCAGATGAAACGTGCTTGCCCCTCGCCCTCCCCCAGCCTCCTGGCCAGTCACTTCCCTCTCCTCCTCTTCTCAGCAGAACTGTAAGAGTTATTACTTTTTAAATCCTCATTGGAATGCTAATTTTGATTTTGAGTGTCTGTCATGGGCTCTTTGAAGTTTTTCAGACAAAATAAGTATCTCCTTAACAGAGGGGATTAGCGCCTACTTGTTTAGAATCCTCTGACTGAGAGTGACAACCAATTTCAGAATCTGTGGGGTTTAGGGAGGCTGCAGGAAGAGGGCCGCCTCCCTCCCCCGGTGGTCAGCTTTCCAGAAATGGCTTAATGGGGTTAGAGTTTAACCCCTCAAACAGGGATCAGAGCCCCCAGCTTGAAAGCCAATGAGCAGCCAGGCAGATCTTGCTATTTAAATCCAGCAGGACTTGGTTAGAACTCTTTTATTCTCTTGAGTTTAAAGAAAACAAACCACTTTCCCTTGCAGAATTTAGGGCCTGCTCTAGCCAGCTGTCCCCAGCTTCCTCCCCAAAATGCAGGCCTTTGCGCCACAGGTAATTCATGGCCTGGGCTTGGCCCAGGCTGGGATTCTCCTGGCTTTATGATTCCCTTCAATTCGGGATTGCTAATGGGGCAATTTGTAAAGAAAGAAATATAATGAGTTATCACAAAGCTCAGCAAGGACTCGACAAACTGGGCACTTCCCATCCATCAGGCATCCCAGCGTGGTCGCGGACCAGCCGTGCCAGAAATCCCGCGGGGCCCCGGGACTGCAGCCTTTCCTCTGCCTGGACATGCAGAAGGGCAGCCGCCTGCAGCAATTTCCTTCTCCTTTGCTTGTCCCCCAAATCGTGGTCCTTAAGGGCCAGATCGCTGGAGGCAATGGTGAGGGGTACGTGGAGGTAAAACGGGGATATTTAAGGATTTATTTGCTGATGCAAAATTATCAGGCAGGCCCTTTTTAAAAAGAGCATCAATACCACGCGAGGACCCGTGGAGCCCCAGGTGGGCTGCAGCAGCTCCTCAGGACTGTTTCCTGCTCTTGCTGGGTGGGGCTGGGGAGCAGGCTGCAGCTTCGTCTGTCTGTCGTTAAGCCCAAGGTCACGGATGGTGTTGGGCAGCCCAGTCCATCCAGTATCTCACATGAAGCCAAACTGCACCCAGTCTGCACCTGTGGGTGGGGCTGTGAAACCTCCTCTGCAGAGAACAGGTGAGTGACATGCTGTGTCCATCTGCTGAGATAGCAGGCCATGAACTTGAATCAAAGACCCCTAGGCAGGCAAGAACCCTCTTGTTCTTCTTTCAGATGTGCAAAAGGAGGTCCAGACAGGGGAAGTGAATTGCCAAGAGGACTCACATGAAGGCATTGGCAGCTTGTCGCATGGCATATGTGATGGTCCAGGAGAGACCATGTGGTTGAGGCTGGGTGGGGCAGCGGGAAGAGCTGGGCCTAGAGGTTAGTCCTGGAGGCCTAGAGTAAGGCATCTGGGCTCCCCCTGGCCTTGCCTGCTCATCCTGCATGCTGGGATACCTGGAGTAGCCCCCACTCTTCCCTCCCTGGTCACCCACTGCCCTGGGACCCTGGAAGACAGAGATTTTGGCCAGTTTGGGGAGGAGGGCTGGCCCACGCAGAGGGTCTCTCTGGGCTAGCTTTGCTCTCTCTCCTGCTGCTCCAGTGTCTTCTGCCTCCACAGCTGGCCTGGACCCTGGGATCCGCCCCACCGGGCACCTCAGGAGGCCCTTGCCAGAGCTGCAGATTCTGGGAAGGCCCCATCACTCAGAGATGGGACAGGTAGAGGTCTGGCCACTGTGGGGACTGCTTAATCCCAAACAGAGTGATGTGGTCCAGACCTGTCCTCAGTGTGGTTCCAGCTGAACTTGTCCCACCACCCAGATCTTGCCTCTTCTCCTCCTGTTTTTGTTGGCAACCTGGAGATCCCTCAAGCCCAGAGGAAGTCAACCTGTAGCCTCAGAACAGGCAGGTCCCACAGAGAGGGCCTCAGTTATCCTCCTCATAAGGATAATAAACAGTAATAACCAGTACAGCCAGTGCTTACTGTGTGCCAGGCGTGATGCTGAACTTTGTACATTAATCAACCCCTTAAGTCTTCTTAATGCGCTGTGATGAGACACTGTTGTTATTATTCCCATTTTGCAGGTTAGGATCAGGCATAAGAGGCTAAACCTCACCCAGCTGGCGAATGACAGAGTGAGAGTTCCAACCAGCCAGCATGGCTCCAGAATCGGTGCTCTAATGGCCACAGATGCTGAGGCGGGCGGAGGCCTGAGATCGGACCGAGGCACCCACTGTAAGGAAGGGCTGAGTGGCCAGAGGCTGAGCTTTCCCTGCACTTTGAGTGGACACAGAGCGTGAACTCGGGTTTGGGGAGACCCCAAGAAGCATGGAGCTGACCTGATAAACACCTGCCATGTGCCGGGCACTGTGCCCTTCACCCATGGTATGTGACGAGTCTCGCGGCAGCCTTGCAGGGTAGGAATGACTGTCTTCATTTAACTGAGGAATAAGACGGAAGCTGAGAAAGGTTAAATACTTGTCCACGGTCACACAGCTAATGAGGAGCGTAGCTGGGTTTCAAATCCGTGTCCACTGAGTTTCAAAGCTGCATCCTTGGTGACTGTGTGCCAGAGAGTGGTGGGTGGGGATGCAGAAAGCGTGGGAAGAATGGGGAGAACTCAGAATGACATTCCTGGGGGAGTGCTGATGGCCGTTCTGCAGCTCACCAGAGTTGGGCACACCCAGAAGTCACACTTAGAGCCAGAGGCAGCTGGGTCAGACTGGCTCAAGGCCAATGGGGATTCTCAGAGAGGTAGCGGCCCTTCCCAGGTGAGGATGCCGGCATGCGTGGAGGCTGCAGGGACTGACCTCCTCACTCCTAGGTCATCGCTCCAAGCTTCCTCTGGGGCAGTGAGTGAGGACTCAAACTGTTGTTAGGCTGAGGGAGTCTGCACCCCATGGGCCAGGGGGAGGCCGAAGCCCCTTGCTCTGCATCACCCCCGCTTTTCTAACTCCCAGGGGCTCCATCATTGATTCGGCTTCCCAGCCCTGTGTCCCATGTGTTCCCACACCTCCTGGGTGACCACGTCCCACGTCCCATACCTGGGGCCCCGTCCGGGAGTGGAAGGGTTACGGCTTCTGCTGCGGAGTGGAGCTGCTGTTCCCCAGCGTTAAGCAGCTTTAGTGTCTCCTACCCCAGCCCTGATTTAAAATTCATAAATGCTAATCCTTCATAATTTACGGTTTAAAAGCAGCCCCACTCACAGGCCCCGTGGCTACAGCTCTGTCAGAGTAATTATGCCGCCAAGCTGAAATTGGACTACTAACTGAGATATTAAACAGGGGGGGAAATCCTCGCGCTGGCAGCCGACCCAATTATTCCAAATAAGCAAACAGATTAGTGAGTAATTTTCCAGTTAAATTTGGTGATTGGTGCCAGAATTGTATGTTAAATATTCAGAAGTAAATAGATTAAAGATGAAATGTGCCCCCCTCCCTTTTTCTGGGCTTAATTTACTGTGTATATTAAAACTTTTTCATGAGGAGAAAAAAGTAAAAATGATAATTAAAAAATCCAAATAAACCCCTCTGGGCCTCCCTAGTGCAGCTCGGCAGAGGCCAGAGCCAGGCGCAGGCGCCCCCAAGCCTCCTTGATGTCCCAGCCCTCCTGGGCAGGGCCGGCGCATCCCCTAAACCCAAACTCTGGCCCTCCCCAGGGAAGCGGGGATGTGGGATTCTGGGCATCTGGGTGGGCTAGGGAGCTCCCCACCCACCCCCACGCACTGGGATTGTATTTCTTTACAAAGAGAAATCCCAAATCTATTAGTCCTAAAGTCAGACTGAGCTGAGAAAACCCAGGCAGGAGTGGAAGGGGGAGAGGATTCATGGGCATGCGAGGCCCCAGGGGTGCTGGGCTCCTCCAGGCACAGAGCAGCGCTCTCTGGTTCTTGCTCCCAGTGCCTGGAGCTGCGTTCCTGGCCACCATGCCCCATCACTTAGCCTCCTGCCTGCCTTCCTGGAAGCCTGAACACTCTCTTCTCCGCCTCCTCCTTAGATTCTCTGCAGCAGCTCAGCCACAGCTGTTTGTCTGACAAGGAGGGGCCTGAGTCTTCTCCCCAAAAAGCAAATGTAGAAACAGAGGCCCAGAGAGGGCAATAGATTGTCCCAAGGCACTCAGCAGTTCAGGGACAGAAATGCATCCAAAACAGGGTTCTTTGCTGCTCGCTCAGCCTGTGCTCTCTCTCTCTGCCGCCCCCTAGAGGACCCGGGCTTCTGGCGCAGGATCCCCTGGGCACATGTGCATTGCTGCACAGGACTAGGTAGAGAACAGGGAAGGAACCCCTGTGCCAGGCAGGGAGTGAGCCCACTGGGTCTGCAGAGAAGACAGAGGGTGGAGGAGGAAAAGACCATGGGCCCAGCCGGGGATAGCCAGGCAGGGGAGCTGGAAGAGGTACCTGGGGAGCAGCGTCTGTGAGTGGGGAGGGGTCAAGAAAAGCCTGCAGGCCTTGGAGGGAGGACAGTCTTGGGACCAGGGCCTCCCTCTAGTTCCAGTCCCCCTGCCCCTCAGCATCTCGATTCCAGGCCTGGGACCAACCTTAGGTACAGCCTCCTCCGGGGCAGCCCCTCTTTCCTCCTTTTCTCTCATGGCTGCCCTTAACTCCCAAAGCACTGAGAGGGTGAGTGGGGGAAGCTGGGGGACCCCAGGAGCCGTGTCACCCTCTCCAGAGGCCCCCCTTTCTTTGTCCTGTCTGTTGGAGGAATCTCTGTGGCCCAAGCAATGCTGGGAAGACTCCCTGTCCTCTTGGGTTGAAGGGAGCCCCCTTGTCTCTCCTTCAGCCTCTGAGAGGCCCCTGAGGGCAAAGAGGCTGGGGTAGGGGGTGGTCCAACCACCTCTCCCCAGTTTGACGCCCTGAGGCTGTAATCATAAAAAGGCCTGGCCCAGGCCACCAAGACAGCAGCCCAGGTAAACGCAGTACAGACAGGCCTCGGGGCCCACGTCCAGTCAGAGGAGGATGGTGTGGGGACACAAAAGGGACATGACCTACCTCATCTGTGGGACCTGCGCAGCTCAGCCTTCTCTGGCCCACTAGGCTACTGGTTCTCAGACAGGGCAAATTGGAACCCCCTAGAATCTTTTACAAAATACACACAGCCCCCCGCGTGGAATCTCCTAGGGTTATTAACCGACCACCCAATCACACTTGCTGCTCCTAGACCAATGATTTGCAATTTTTTAAAAGTACTTGAACTCTTTCTTCAATAAAATCTCCTGTACAAACGAGCCTAGAATGCAAAGCAGACAACAGAGCTCCAGTTCAATGGCTTAGCTGGCTGCTGCTCCCTGCCCCTGCCATCCAGAGTCATCTCGGGAAACCCCTAGAATTCCACCAGAGGGCAGCCTCCCAGGCACCAAGAAGCTGAGCCTCCAGTTTGTGGTTTCCCGGTGCTCCTACCGGGGCCCCCATTGTGGGCACGGCCGGCCGAGTGTGGCTGTTATGCCCAGGATGGTCAGGGAGTGGGGGGCCAAGTTCCTCCTGGGGCTGCTGAGGACAGCTGCTGTGGCCGGGAGGGCTGGGCCAGCCACTGGTCACCTGGGGCCCCATGCTCTTTCTCAGAAAGTTTACAACCTACTTCTCTGAGAGTTCCCCAGAAGGAGGGGCCAGTTAGGACTAGAGAGGGAGTGGGTCCCTGGCCTGAGGGCCAGGTGACCCTCATGGTCACCCCTTCAGGAAGAGGCCTTCCCTGGCTTCTTTCCTTCGGGATCTGGCAACAAAGTCCTTCCCTCTCAGACCTTCCAGGAAGATGGGAGGAGGGGCCTGAATCATTATCTTCACATCCTGGGCTCCAACCAGGGGCCAGGGTCCAGCGTTTATAGACATCTGCAGTCCTCATCCAGCAAAAAGAAAGAAAGAAAGGAAGAAGGAAAAGCCCTCAAATAAAAGAACAGAAAACACTTATTGAGCCCCTCCTGTGCGGGGCCAGCCTGGGGAAATGGCAGTGTTACTTAATTGTCAGCCCTTCCATTTTGGGTGCTCCCAGGTCTGCGTGATGACCTTTGGACTGAGAGAAAAAGTTCCATCTTCTTCCACAAGTGCCTGACGGAGCCCTGGGCTCTCCCAGCCCTGGTGGTAAACTGAGCCCCAGCTTGTGTCACACAGGCTGTCTTTCTCCTCCTCAAGTTGGAGTTGCAGTAGTAACCAGGCCCCCAGTTCTGCCCTCTCACTGGTCTGCTCTGGATTTGAAATGAAGATAATTTTGCATGCAAAGCTAAAGGTTCTCTCTTTCCTAACCTCTAGTAGTTTGGTGTTGTTTTTAACTGCTGCAGACTCAAGCCTTTCTGAAGGGACCAAACTTTATCTTCTATGAATATTAAAACAAAAAAGAACAACCAAATGTATCATCATGCAGTTTTTTTTAAAGGTATGCTTTTTTTTTTTGTAAGGAAGATTGGCCCTGAGCTAACATCTGTTGCCAATCTTTCTCTTTTTCTGTTCTCCCCCAAGCCCCAGTGCATAGTTGTACATCCTAGTTGTAGGTCATTCTAGTTCTCCTAAGTGGGACGCCACCACAGTGTGGCTTGATGAGTGGTGCGTAGGTCCGTGCCCATGATCTGAATGGGGGAACCCCAGGCTGCTGGAGCCGAGCGCGCGAACTTAACCACTCGGCCCCAGGGCCAGCTCCAGTATCAGCACGCAGTTTTTGAACAGATCTAGCAAGCGGCTACCGGACAAGCTGCAGGGATTCTGGGCCTGCCGATGGGTTTACCCTCACAGAAGCCCCAGCACCTTACTGCATAATTAAGGTGGGGTGTGAGGCCCCTGGGGTCAGGCGGCAGAGTCCGCATGTCACAGGGCCGGGCCCCTTGCTGGACCTCTGGGGGACATTTCCCCTACAATAGGAAATTCTTGCTACATGGGTAGTCTTGGTTGTCAGAGAACCCACTCTGCCAGTCCCCGTGCTGAAACACACAGAGGGACACACGGACACCTGGACAAACACACAGCCCCCATGCATGGCCATGTATATCCTACAGAGGCATACAGAGACACTCACAGGAGCAAACACACATATGCATATGTGTCCAGACACATACACCAGAATCCTGCTAGGCCTTTCCAGGCACATGGCCTGTGGGAATGGGCTCCAGGCCGTGGTGTGCTAGCACACGGTCTCTCTGAGGGAACAACAGGCCCTGTTTTATAGCGTTTGACAATTTCCTTGATGTAAATACCTGGGCAGATTTTGAGCTACCAACAGTTTAACACCTGACTGGCAAAATTCCTGAATATTTAACAATTGGCTTTTGCCAACAAAACACTGTCTTGAGGACCAAGTGTCTTCCACCCCAGGCCTGCCTGCTGTAGGGGTGACCTGGCTGAGGCGCTCTGAGCAGATGGAGCAAAGAAGGGTCTTGGGCTGGAGCAGGCTAAACCTCAGGGAGGCGGGGGGGGCGGGGGGGGGGGGCTGGGCTCTGAGCGAGTGACAGAAGGATTATCAAGCCCTGAGAGGCTACCGGGGGCCCAATTAGCCCCTGAGGGGAGGAGCTCCGGGCAGGAGAATTGTGGTGCTGTGCTGATGAAGGGCGGGATCACAGCTCCCCCTGGGAGGCAGTGAGTTCCCTGTCCCGGGAGGTACAGAAGCAGGGCCAGAGGTCCCTCAGCTAGGACAGGGGAGGGGGTCACACCTCCTTCTCTCACTCCCTCCACAGGAGCCCACTCTCACGCCTTTCACCCTGAATCATGCCACAGAGGAATGGAGGCTTCAGTGGTTCTGCTCCACTTCCTGGGACGAGGAAACCCCGTTCTCCCTGGTGGGAGACCAGGCTGCTGGGTGTCACCAGGGACCCCTCCATACGTTCAGTGGGCTTGGCTGAGAGCCAGGCCCCCTCCTCTGTTTCTGGCTTCTGTTTACACCCTGGGTTGGCCTGGTGGGAGGCGAGAGGGCATCCTCATACTGCAACAACCTGGCTCTGCTCCCCTGATTTCCCTGCAGGGCCCCTGCTCCCCAAAAGTGACCCCCTAGAGGGTCCCAGGGACCTGAGCCTCCATTGCCCCAGGAGGTAAGTTCTCAGCTGAGAAGCCTGCGAAAGGGTGTGTGTGTGTGTGTGTGTGTGTGTGTCTGTTGGTGAGGATAGGAGTGTGTGCTTGTCTGTGAGGAAAAATAACTTTGAAAAATAGAAAAATAACAATTATCATCGTACTGAGCACTTATTTTAACAAACAGGGCAGAATAGTACAATGGTTATAAACACAGATGCTGGAGCCAGACTACCAGGGACATAAGCCTGCTTCTTCCGTTTATGAGCTCTGTGATTTTGCGCAAGTTCTTAACCTCTCTGGGCCTCAGTTTCCTTAACTTTAAAATGGACAGAAAATATCTTACAAAGTTGTGACAAGAACTAAGTGAGTTGATATACGGAAAGCACTGAACGGTACCGGGCACAAAGTAAGTGCAATGCAAGAGTGAGTGAGCGCTGTTGTTATTTGTAGTGTTCAATAGTTTGTTCAATGTCAAAGGTGCTACTAAGCAAATTTTTGGTTTTATTCCATCTAATCCTCACAACAATACCATGAAGTTGGTGGATTACTCTCCTCCTTTTACAGATGAGACGTCCAAAGTTCAGAGAGGTTAAGTAACTTGCCCCAGGTCCCACAGGGATAAGCAGCAGATCTAAACCTCTGACTCTTCCATCCAGGGGCAGCTTGGTGAAGGTCCCGATAGCAACCTAAGCCATGGGCAGGCATAAGCATCTTTTTCAACAAACAAGTCCATAGAAACTGAGCCATAGAGACCCCTTAAAATCTGCAGGAAGTAACAATGATGTATCTGTCTCTTGATCACCCGTGGTGGCCACACCGCAAAGATGGAGCCAGAACAAACGGTGGGATGGTTAGGAAACGGCCTGTCTTGTTTTATACCCCATATGCCTCATCTGTTGACTCTTTGCAAACTGAAAAGGCCTTTTGCCACCTGATAACCCAGGCAGGGGGATGTTTGGGATGGAAGCCTGTCCTTGCATGGCGGATGGGTGAGAGGCCCTCAAGGAGTTGACTGTGCGACATTCCTTGGTGCCAGCAGACCAGGATGGGAATGGCTGCCATTCCCCACCCAAGAGGCTGCAGGGTGCACCCGGCCTTCCGCATGTCTATGCCGAGACCCCCGCCAGGGTGGAGGGCGGCTGCAGAATGGGGGCCTCCCTCTGCCACTGTGATTGGTCCCACCTGGGTGGAGGGAGGTAGCAAGGGTGATGGGGCTGTGCCTGGGGCCCCAGGGCAGGAAGCAGGCTGAGAACTCGCCCCAGGAACGTGGTGGAGGCAGGACCATGCTCCGAGCCCCCAGCACGTGCTCTGTTGTCCTATTAGGCTTCACATGCAAAACACAAATTCAAAAATAACATTTTAAGAGTTTCAAGATGGCAAACACCAAGCACGAAACCCCAAGCACGGGGCCCGTCTGAGCATGGGCCACCAGACCCAGGCCACAGCCCTCTGTTCAACAGCCGGGTCCCACAGATCTGCACGCAGATGCCTCCTTCACCAGGCCCCTGCAGGGTCATCTCCCCCTGACTAGCTCAAAGAGTCCCCTTCACCTACAGGAGGAAGCCCTCGCTCGCTGGCCCTCGGTGACGAAAGCCAGCTTCCTCCCCAGCCTCGTCTGCCACCCCCTGCCCCTGCGCTTGTGCCCCAGCTGTGCCAGTCTACACACATTCTGCTGCTTCTTTTTACCTCTCCTCCTTTGTCTGTGCTGTCATTTGCTCAATGCCTGTCCCCAGTGCCACCTGCAAGCTCCTATTCAACTCTTTCAAGTTCATCCACCTCGTCACGGGCCTCGTGGTCTTTCCTGACCAGGAAAGGTAGAGAAGGTCCTGTTTTTTCCTCTCCCTGTGTCTTCTTCTGTCATCCCCTGTTACAACACTTGCCCCGTTTGTCCAGTTATTTGTCCAATGTATGTTTACTGAGCACCTATTTTGTATAATTACAGCCTAGCTGACACTCTCTGTTAATCTGACTCTCCCCTTTAAGGGCTAACCAGCCCCCAGAGGTCACTGTCTAAGTTCTGTTCATCTTTATATCTTCAGAGCCTGGAAGCATTAATAAATATTTGTTGAATTAAAGAAGGAAGGAAAAAAGGAAGGAAGAATGGAAGGAAGGGAGGAAGGGAGGATGGAAGGAAGAAAGGAAGGAAAGAATGTCTACCTGAGGCCTCTCCCTGGCCCCAATACCTACTGGTATTTGAAGTCAATACTTTAACCCGCATCTGGTCACAAAGCCTTGGAGGCAGGAAATCGTGGCCTGCTGGAAGTGGGGTGGGCATTGGGGAGGCAGAAGAGGAAGAAAAGGTGGGCAGGGGCCAGACTGTGAAGGGCCTAGGATGCTCTGGTAAGAATTTCGCACTTCGCTCTGTAGGCAATGGGGAGCCACTGAAGGTTTCAGCCAGTCGAGTGACTTGGTTCCATCTTAGTAAGGTGACTGTGACTGCTGTCATAAGACGGGTTGGGGGATGTGGAGTAGAGGCAGTGAGACAGTGGCATTCACCCCAGTGCTGACGTAGGCAGGAGGATCGTTTGGGCTCAGTAAAGTTAACTGCCAGGGCACGAGAGGGCTGTAGGGTGGGAACATTCCAGACTCAGGGGGTCTGGTTTTACCTACTACTCCCCTGCCCTATTCCCATTAGCTGGGAAGACATCCTTCTTAGGCTGATAAGGATCAGAGGTCCTCTCTCTCCACATTGCTTCCAAAGTTCTTTGGCCTTGAGAAGTCGTCAGGAATTGGGACGGGATCTTTGGGCATAGCTTTGAGGGGTGTGCGTCTAGTTCCTGATTAGAACCCTCAGTCCATTCTGTGGGTTTGGAAAACACAACACATGCAGGGACACACCGTCCAAAATACCCACACACCTGCCACATGCACAAGCGGGCGCACACGTGCCCTCATAAAAGGGCACATCACTCACATGTCACACACACACTTGCCCTGTGCACTTGGCACACACGCCACCCAAATGTGTACACATGTACACACGTGGTGGGGGCAAGGGACAGGGCAGCTCTGGGCCACTCCCTCCTCCTCCTACTGGGCTCCCAGCTGCCCTAACCCCAGCCTGACTCACTCTGTGTGCAATTCTGACTGTTCCCACTGGGATTTCACATGTTCTGATCTCACGCCCTCCATACCCCGGCCCTCCAGGCTCACCCCCTGTTGTCTTATCTGAGCTTGACCTCACCTCACCCAGGGACCCCGCCCTGACTTTACACGTCTTGATTCCACCTTGACCTCATCCAAGTCCGATTTTGTCTTCACTTTGATCGCGGCCTAGACCCTTGCACAGCACCTACTCAGGGGGCATTTCAGTGCAGGCCTTTCTCTGAGGTGAGCTACGCTGCAGGCGGTCATGGAAGACGTAGGCCTGGCCCCAGTTACACGTTCTTCCTCGGCTCTGAATAAGATCACATTTTCCTCAGTTGCCTTAAGTTGTTTTGGAAAGAAGGCAGGATATAAATTAAAATCACTAGGCAACTATATATACTCAAGTCTCCTCAATCATTATCAAAAAACATTTTTTTAAATCTCCCTTCCCCCCAGCTCCCCTCCCCAGGCATCAGGAACCCCCTTAGCTTCCTGTCAAGTCTCTGTGGGCCACGTGCTGTCCACGCTTCTGTAAGCCCTTTTCTCTCATCTTCCCTGACCCTTCAGTCTTCTCCTTTCCTTCCCACCTCTCTGGCTGCTCCTGCTCACTCCCTCCTCTCTCCTCTTCCTCCACTGGTCTCCTAAATGTTGGTGTTCCCCAGGCCTTGACCCAGGCCTTTTCCTCTCACTGAACACACTCCCTTACAATCCGGCCCATCCCTGGCTTTCTCCCACTGTCGACTGTACACCGAGGCCCCCACCTCTCTGTCTCCAGCCCTGAACTGTCTCCAGGGCTCCAGAGCGTCAGATCCAACAGATTCCAGACATCTTCACTGGGATGTCCCGTGTTCAAAATGGAGCCCACCACTTTCCTCCCACCCGCTCCTCCCTGGCCCAAACTGCTCTTCCTCCTGTATTTAGCATCCTGGTGAATGGCACTACCATCATACAAGTGTCTGGAAATTCTCCAGAAACCTGGCAGCCTGCTAGGCCCTCCACTTCTCTCTTTTTCTCTTCCCTCGAAATCGACAGTCACCAAGGCCTGTTAATTTTCCCTCCTAATGCCTCTTCACTCTGGTTCCCTTCCCCACCACCACCACCACCCTGACCCAGCCATCCTCAACGCCTATCTGGATGACTGGAAGCGTTTCCTGCCTGGTTTTCCTGTCTCTACTCCATGTTCCCCTAATCCAGAGCAACCTCTCTAAAACAGAAATCAAATCATGTCTTCTAACTGCCTGAAACCGTCAACGGCTCCCCCATTGCCTACAAAGCAAAGTGCACAATCCTTGCCAGACATTCCAGGCTCTTCACAATCTCACTCCTGCCTGCTGTTTCTTCTTCCTCTGCCTCCCCCACCTCTGCAGCTCTGCCCTAATCACCCTACTCCTCAATGCCCACCCCACCCCCGCAGGCCACCACTTCATGCCTCCAACACACTGTGGTCAGATGTTGGTCCAAACTGTTGACTTTAACTACCAGTAGAGACGAGGCTGGGGAGGGAGGAAGGGCCTCTGGTATACACCACATGTTCATTCAACAATCATTCCATGAGCCTGTTTTGTTCCCAGCACGGTACTAGGCGCTGGGGATAGAGAGGTGAAAATCCAAGGGCCCTTCTGCTCCTTGGAGGAGCGCACTGCCCCCGGGGGAGACAGAGAGGAGGGCAGACAAGTGCAGAATAAAGAAGAGGCCACTGAGACATTAAATCAGAGTGTGGTGGAATCCCGATTTGCTTTAGACGCAGGGCGTCGGATGCGGTGGAGAGGGCAAGAACAGATTTGCGGAGGCCAGTCTGGAGCGACTGCAATGATCCAAGAGAAAAATCATGGTGCCTGGACAGGAGAGGAGGCAATGGGAATAGAGAGTGCTCAGGAAGTGGAATGGTCAGGACTGGACGACCATTAGCTGTGGGGTGCAAGAGAGGAGTCTAGGAGGACTCCCAGGTATCTGACTCAGAAAATGAGGGGATAGTGGTACCATTCTCAAAGCACAAACAGCGAAATAGGGACCAGATGTGGGCCTCAGCCCTCCCCTAGGTCCTTGGTCTCTACTGTCGTTGTTGTTTAGCTGACAATCCCAAGCTCTGCTAGAGCGGAGCAGGTGCTAAGCGCTTCCCCTGCTCTACCTGACGGTCTCCTCGCAATAAACCCCTGAGGAGACAACTATTACCGCCATTCTACAGATGGGGCTACTGAGGCTCAAGAACGTGGAAGAATTCGCATGCCTTCACACAGTTGGCGAATGAAAGAGTGAGGATGCCAGGCCAGGCCTGACCGGTTCCAAAGACCCCTCTCTTAACAGCTGCATTGTATCATCTCCCCAGATGGTACCCTGCCATGGGGTGTGAGCCTGTGTGGGGCTGTAATAGCCTTGTATCCAGGGCTACTCATTGGAGTTTCTGCCTCCATTGCCCACTTCTTGCTCTAGGGTGGAGCTTGCTCTTCCTCCACGTGGCTCTGGATTCCTGTAGGGACAGGCTCCAACTCTGGGGCTCACCTGAGAGCCTGCAGGTGAGGGTAGGGATCCAGAGCCGGGGCAGCAGCCTGGCCCGTGGGCAGTGGTCTGACTTCTGCTCACACAGACCAGAGCCAGGAGCACCCTCCCCGGCCTCTTCTGCCCCACCATTACCTGCCCTTCCCCTCTCTGAGCTGGACGCCTGGGACAGATGGCAAGCCACTTCACCAGGTTTGCAGGGGCTGGGTTGGGGAGCTCTTGTCTGTGGTGTGGAGGAGCAAGGCAGCAGGGGGCGCCACAGACCCCTCCAGGGTGGTGGACGCCGGTGAGGTTGTACCTGATGAGCTCCCGCGAGCAACTAAGCGCTGGAAAATCAATGTTTTCCACTTTCAGTGCTGGGCGACTCTTCTCATTACGTCTCGCGCTTCCTCTGGGCTGCTGGGGACCGAGACGCTTCCCTGGTCCCAGTCCTAATCTGCACTGGCTGACAAGCCGGGTGAACACACAGCTCTAGGACCTGTGGTCCGTTTCACCCTGCCTCGGAGCCCACCCGGGGCCTGTCATCTTGCCCTCGGCTACTCCCATCTCTGCCTCCCCTTCTTATACACACACACACACTCAACCCTAACTCAAGTCACCCACATTTTCCAAACTGTGGCATGTGTGGCCATATAAGCACTTACTTTATCATTGTAACCCTTTTGGATGAAAATCTTTCCTAAATCTCCCCTGACATTAAAAAAAAAATTATATCTTTATCTCTTCTTATTAAAATAATAAATATTTGTTATACATAGTTTGGCAACTATAGGCCATTATGAAGAGAAATTATTTTGTTCAGGAAATAAGTGCACACAGGTGGGCATGCATACGGGATCTGTAAGGACATGCATGTGTGCACCAAGACGGGGTGTTTATCTCCCCCCAAACCTCATCTCCTGGGAGGTGGAAGGAGACTCTCATCCCCAGTGTCCAGAGCAGAGCCTACTCTATGGCAGGTGCCTGACACACACAGTGTTTGTAGAGTGAATGCACGAGTGTGCTTTTGCACCAGGATGTCACCTCCTCCTGGCCTCCACCGGTGCTTTCCCAGCTCCAGCTCACTTGAGAATCAGGGAGGAAACAAAGAGCTCTGAATAAAATGCACGTCCTGACTCTTGTTTGAGGAGCAGTCCCCTGTGCTCAGCCAAAGTCTATTTCATCTTCTTTCACACATAATTCATAAAGTTTGGTCTTCTAGCCTTCATGCTCCAAAGTTGATTTCCTGCCCTCCAACCTCAGCAAAGATGAGGAGCAGCCCGAGGAAGGGAGGATGCTGCAGCCGGACACCCCAACAGTTGTGGACCCTGTGCACGTCCAACTCCAGGGCTCAGAAACCACAGAGCTGGGGCGTTCTGTGCAGGGACTAACAGCCCTGCAGCCGCATAGCCTCCGAGTGCATCCATATACTACCCCTCTAAACAATGGCGACCTGGGCCGTCTCAAGAGGAAATCTTGTCTAAAGTGCTGTCTTTCAGAAGGCATGAGAGGCTTGCGGCATTTGTGTTTTATTTCATTCTTCCAAGCGTCTCCCAACCCTGGCCATTCTGCATGCTCAGGCCTAGAGGCCCACGCTAAACTATTTTGAAGAGGAGAGAGGAGCACAGCTGTCTTTTCTCTAGTGCTTTAGGATGATCTGGGAGGCACAACTGTGGCTCCCAGGGTCCCCTGTCCTCTGCACCTTCCATACCAGTTATGTAGCTCTTTCCTTCGGTCCCAGTGGGGTGGATTCTGGTGCACCAGGAGCAGATCAGCCTTTGCAACAATGATTAATTGACCTTAGCAGCTTAAGAATGCTTATTTGCACCCAGTTATGAAGTGTCACAATATGTCTCAAATGCAAGCGGCTTCCATTAGAAGCGGAACCACAGAGCGGGAAGCGCGAGCAATATTTCCTTAAAAGTTCATCGTAGGCAATGGGGTAGTGTGCGGAGCTAAACAAATCCAGGCAATAATGGAAATGTAGCATGAAATTACTTCTGTAAACAACAACCATTCATTATCTGAACATTTTTCATAAGCGAGCAGGCAGGGAGAGGGGAAGGGGCTGCGAGTGGGAAGCAAGGGGGCTGCGGCAGGCCGGGCCGATACACCCACCGGAGTTCCCAGGCGGAGCTTTCTGGGGCCTCCCTGTGCCCATCTGTCTTCAGGAAAACGCCGAGGCGAGGCTCCATCCTGCCCAGAGCCTGCCATCAGGTTCCCTTTCTTCATTAAGCGGGATTGGCGCAGGCAGAGGGAATGTATGATTTAAGGAGGAAAGAGAAGCCCACTACTTAATGTTGATTTGGCGGAGTGTATAACCCCGGAGAGAAATGTAAATAGCAGCCTGCAATAACATGACAGCCCACTAATCATATTTACAAACGATATTAAATCTGTCCGCACGCAGGCCTGCCTGCGGATTGGCCCGGCCGTAATTGTCATTGTAACCAGCGCCGGCTTATGGGAGGATTTAACTGCAGTGATATAAGGTGAGTCGCGGGCTTATTATGACTTTATTATTACCCGGTTTATGTTTATTAAAACAATTTGTCATGCAGAGCAGGAATGGAGGAATGGGAGCATTAAATCGTGCCATACTCAACCTGGAGAGACGACTCGGGGGATGAATGGCAGCGGGCCCTGAGCCTCCGTTGCTCTGGAGCTGGGACCGGTTGGCACCAGCCGCCCGGAGCCCTGGCCTGGCTGAAGACCGCTCCGCCAAAACCTCAGAGGCCGCAACACGGCTGAAGTCTTTCTGTGGCTCTAACTGCCTTTCAAACAGGAGTCAGCTCAGGACAGCCACGGGAAGGACGAGGACCCGCGTTATTGCTGGGCCTTTGCAGGAGTGACCATGAGGCCCACAGCTGGGCTCCCCTCACTGGCAGGAACAGAGCCAGGCCTGCAAAGGCTGCATGGAGACAGCCTGCAGAGGCTCAGCACAAGATGTCTTGGAAGAAGTTTAATAAAAGCTGCTTTATTTTCTCTGGGGGTCCTTATTGGTTATTATCAAATTTATTTCACCCCCAATCTTTGTTCTTTGGCAAGGCAGAGAAAAGGGAGGGTCGGCGGGCCTGGGAAGAACAGGGCCATGCAACTAGTAAATAATACTCCCTTTCCCCAGTCCAATTACCCAAGGAAGAGAGGCATCGGGAGGTGGGAGGCTGTGGTAGCAGCTCCTGATGTAATCGGGGCTGAAGCCTCGTGTGTAGACACAAAAGTCACAGGTATCAGTTCTGCTGCCAATCTCAGGAAAAGTCCCACATGCTGGGGTTGGACCTATGTACACATTAAAGCAGGGACTGTAACTGTCACAAAAGCCTCAGACATGTGACCCTTGGTCAGTGTCCCCTGGAGAAGAAAGAGCTGAACAGTGGCAAGGCCTGTCCTCAGGGACCAGGTGGCTGCATCTTCAGAGTCTCCACTAGCCCTTACAGTGCCTCCGTGTATATTAAAATTAGCAAAAGGTTCTCTTTCCTGCTGGCAAGGGCAGGCCAGGCAGGGCCCATGGATTGGTGAGCAGAGCAAAGTCTGGATTCCAGCCCTCATTTGCCTTCTCAGCCCTTGTGCAGTGAACAACCTACACAACTGTATGTGACGGCCCTACTCCCCTGCCAGCAGCCTTGTGGCTTGAAATGCCATTATTTAAGCAAGTTACTGTCTGTACAATGTCTCCAAGGCCATTAATGTCCTGGCTGGTGAAGCAGGGACGGTCTCCAGAGGGGGTGATGGACAGAGAGAAAGGATGTTGCCCTCATCACCATCTGCCAGAATGCCCGAGGTCTCAGGCCTCATGGTGGGTGAGGGCAGGCTGGGACAGACAAACCCTCCAGACTCCGTTCTTGGCCCTTGAGCAGTACTACCTGTGGGGTATGATGCCGGGTGCTTCCAGCAAGGGGTGATTTGGGACATGGTACCACCTTTCAGTCTCCACTCCCCATGGCCATGGGATACCTGGCTCCCAGGTGTGTGCAGCAGCAGGTGGCTACCTCAAGTGCAGAGTGTCTCTGGGGGGTCACCGCATCCCTCTGCTCCGCCTGTCCCAGCCTGGCCAAAGGCCCTGCTTGGGGATCCAGAGTCTGGGCATTTGGGCACTGAAAGTGACCCCCTTGGCCAGAGCTCAGCCTTCATTCTGGGCACCCCGCCAGCAGGTGGGCTTCTGGCCTCTGCTCACTCCCTCCTGAGGTGGCCTCTCAGGCTACTGCAAGCCTCTCCCCCTCTCACGGATGACCCTGAAAGTCAGGCTTGTTGCCTGCATCCCAGGCAGCCCCTCCTCAGCTGTGCACTCCCCTGTGGTGGGACTTCTGGGTCCTTCTCCGTCGGAGTCCTGCCTCCTGGTGCTCTGGGGTCCCCTAGGGTCCCCTGGATTCCCCGTTGGAGTGTGGGTCCCCATGTGCCTGGCGTGGCCTCTCCTGTGGGTGCAGTCCAGATGGAGGTGGAGTTGGGCCCACCCCCAGGCCTGCCTCTGGGACGGCTGTGGGAGACGCCTGCTAATTGTGGGCCCAGCTCCCCTGGCCTGGGGATGCCTGTGGGCCTTGGTTCCCTTTGTCTCACTTAAGAAAGGAGTCACCGAGCAGTGGCTCAGAGGAGGAACAATAAGCCTTTATTGCTGCTGCCCTTCTCCACAAACGCTCAACCTGCTGGCCGGCGGGAGAGGCCATGCTGGCAAATTAAAAGTCTCTAAACTTTCTTTATGTCTCCTTGGACACTCCAGCAGCTTTCACGCTGAACTGGCTGGCCTGGCTCAGAGACAAAGAGGCAGGCCGGGGTCAGGGAGGACCCGCCCTTGTGGTCCCAAGGAATGACCAGTGGATGCTGGGTGGGTAGGGTGGAGGTGGGGTCCGGGGGGCTCTGGGGCCCCAGAAGGCCTCCTGGGGCAGGGCCCTGCTTCCTGACAGTCTCTGTTGCCTGCGGATGGCAGACACTGAGTCCCCACTGGCCATCTCTGAGGTCCACCACCAAGGAAAGCACATCCTGGGTCCAACAGCTAGGTGAGGACGCTGCCATCAGGGGCAAATGAAGCCTCTTGGAGGCCTCTGGAGAATCTCAACTCCCCCTCGATCCCCGCCCTCCTCACTGCGTCCCGAGGCTGGGGGACCCCTAGAAGGAGTTGGTGGGCCAGGTCTGGTCCTGCCACAGGTGAGGCCCCTCACAGCTCCCACCAAAAACCTTTAGCTCTGAGCCTCTGAGCTCTCACTGTGGGCTGAAGGGTAGCAGGGCCAGATAAAGAGAGAGACTGGGACAGTCCCCAACACCTGTTGTCATGACATTTTTAACTTTTTTCACTCCTCCTCTATGCCAGTCTGGTGCTGTGTCATGCCATCTTCCCAGCAACAGCTGAGTCACAGGTGCCATGGAGGAGGCCTGCTGGCCCCCCAGTCCTCTCCCCTGGAAAAATGCGCCAAGATTTGCAGAATAGACATTACCTTTGCGGGACTGTACTGACCGGGACGGGGCACAAAGGAGCCCTCTGGAAGGCTGGAAATCTTGTAGACCTTGAATTGAGTGGTGGTTACATGGGTGCACACATATGTAGAAAATCACTGAGTTGCACGCTTTGCTGTGTGTAAATTTAAAATTATAGTGATAACAAACAAACACAGGCCCTGCCCTCAAGACCTCAGTTTGAATCCCAGCTCTACCCCTCACCAGCTGGGTGGGCACGTCACCCAACGTCTGAGGCCAGCCTCTCCATCTATAAACGGGAAGACTATCACATACCTCTTTCCCGCTGGCCCGCAAGCTCCATGAGAATAGGAGCCACAGAGAAAGCTCTCCACAGAGAATAGGGACGCCCCTCTGTGTCATCCCTGGTCTCTACTAAGGGTCTGGCTTAAGTAACTGCCAATATAATAAGAACCCCAGGTAGTGGCAAGGGTTGTAGGTCTGAAAGGACCCCCCACAGCTTCTCAGGAAAACATATTCCTTATTTTACCAACATCCCAGTGATACTGTGGCTTTTGGTGTGTCCCCACAGGCCTCTAGCTGCCCTTCCGTAAGGGGTTCGGGGTGCTCTCTCTCTCCCTTGGAGAGGGACAGCCAGAACTGGGGAGCTGAGGCTGAGGCAGGCCACTGGAAATTAGGAGTGGGAGCCCTTGGAGTTGTTGGGGCAGCTGGGTTTGGCTCGGAGAGGGGTCGGGCGGGGTTTGCCCTCCTTGCACGGGTGGGGAAGGGTTGAAGACCTGTGCTGCTGCAACGAGGCCCAGCAAGGAGACCCTCACGGCACCAGCTCTCTGGGAGAAAAGAGGACCTGGGGTCTAGGTCAGGGACGGTGGGGAAGTGCCCTGGCCACTGGCACTGTGCACACCCAGGGCCCAGACCCTGCCCACCGGGACCTGGTGTCCATCTGGAGCCCCCACCAGGCTGGATGTTCCAGGCTGCTCCCCGGGGAAGGGTCCCTTTCCACCATCACTCTATCTGATTGTCTGCTAGGTTAGTTCTTGGCAATTTCTTGCTCCATTTCTTTAATCCCTGATTCTCTTCAAGCGCAGAGGGAAGAGGAAAAAGCTGAAGGCCTGTTGGTGGGGGGAGTGGGGGAGGGGTGAAAAGAGATGAAGGAAGTGGCTAGGGCCTCGGGCTTGATACAGGGTGGGGATTGCAAGAGCCCTTGGGGGTCCCAGACCAGAGATGTGAGACCCAGGGCTGAGGCTGCTGCCTCCTCCTCCTCGACCTCTCCAGGATTGACAGAGTGTGTGTCAGTCGCCTGTGAGCTGAGACTGCTGCTCTGCAGTCATTTCTACAGGCCAAGAACAGAGGCCTGGGTGACAGCATCAAGAGCAAAAGCCAGACCGCTGGGGAGAAGATGCTGTCAACTCCTCACAGCTCAGCAAACTCCTGGGCCTTGAGCTGAGAGTCAGGCGAGACTGGAGTCAGGGCTCAGACACAGTCTAGGCCAGTGTGGAGGTCCACGCCCCAGCACGGCGGCTCCCCCACTGGCTGCCGGCTGGGGGCAGAGGAGGCTGTGTGAGCTCAGTTGAACCCGGGGACCTGTGCTCCCTCCTGTGCCTGCCCTGCCGCTCCCTCAGGCCTCAGAAGCTTTCCTGCCTCCAGGGACTGGGCAGGAGGGGCTGTGGCCCAGGACAAGCTCCGGAGAACGAAGCCCAGTGGAGTCTGCAACTTCTTAGAGGAAAACCCTATTGAGAAGCTCAAATCATGGCAGTAATTAGGCCACTTATTTTGCAAAAGTTCAAATTAAATGGAAACTTTGGTGCTAATGAAAATGTTCCATTTTCCCCTTTTATTAAATCCAGCTCTGTGCCTTCCAAGAGTTTGGGAATAGCCAGCCCCCGATGGCTTTCTCACAGCCAGTTCATATCCTCCGACTGTGGAGTTGCTAAGACAGAACACACTCTCAGGGCCTCTCGTTACTGGTTCAATTGAAAAATGTCCTTCATAAGGTAGCAGCATTAACCCACCCCCAGACACCCACTCCTCCAGCCCTTTCCCCCCACATGGCCACCAGACTTCTGCCTGTCACCATCGGCTGTGTGGGCCCCTAGGAACCCAGGCCCAAGTGGGTGGGGCTGCTGTGCTCAGTGTAAAGCTGGGCTTCTGGTCTACCCCTTCTGGGGCCCAGAAAATCTAAGCTCAGCATCTTCCCCAAAGAGCTTGGTGGCCCTCCCACAGCAGGCTGCCTGACTCCTGACCACAGCCCTGGGAAGGGCTGAAGCACCTACGAGTCCCATTAGACCTGCTCTTTGATCCCTACTTACCAACCAGGGACCTCAGCCTACTCGGTTTGCCTCAGTTTCCCCATCTGTAGATTGGGGATAATGCTCACATCCGCCTCGTGGAGTGTCATGGGAGGGAATGGAGAGAGCACTTTTATCCTCAGTGGGGTAGAGCAGTGTCTGTGGTCAGTCCCCTCCTTGAAGCAGTCTCTCTGGCCAGGGTTAGGACATGGCTTCTATCCCTCAAGCTTCTCCAGGATTTCCTCTGGAAGGTTTGGCAGAGGCGGGAAGGGAGGAGCTAGAGGCCAGAGTGTCTCAGGCCACTCCCCCATGCCAGGCTAGGTATCAGGGGAGGAGCAGCCTACCCTGGGCCTGGCCAGCAGGATGCGTGGGCTTGGGAGCCTGGCTGTGAGGGATGGGGCTGTCAGTGTGTGGGGAAGTCTCTCACACAGACAGACACAATGATAGGAACAGACACACAGACACATACAGGCTCAGCCCCAGCCTTCCTCAGTGGGGCTCTCAAGGACTTGGCAGTGGGGCCCCGAGGAGACCCACAGCTTAAAGCCCACCCCACGCTGAACACCCACATTTTAATGCAACTCCCAATTAGTCTCCTCATAAAGGTTTGTCAGGAACCTAGCACGCACCCAGCACTAGGCTTGAAGAAGTTGCGGGGAGGAGCAGAGCCGCAACCATCATAAAAGCATGAGTCCGTCACCCTCATGCTCTCTGTCTTGGTGATGAGCCCTCTAACACACACCCGATCCCCAGATGAGAAACATGCTGTCACCTTGACTCCTCTGTCTTCATCTTCCCATCCATTTCTACCCTATTCTGTAGCTTCTGCTTCTTTCTTAGTTCCACACCTGATGATTCCCTGCCCTCTGCCCCACAAGCCTTTCTTCCCCTCCACCTCATTTCAGGCCCCCACTGGGATTATTATAAGCATCCTTCTCTCCAGAGCCTCCCTCCCACAGGCCCCAGAGGGAGCCTTGGAAACGAACGTTTGAACTCCTCACCCTCTGCTTCCATCCCGCCATCACTGCGAGGCTCCCATTCCATGCAGGATACAGGAAAACTTGGCAGTTCACGTGTTCCGCCCTCCTCCACCTTCCCACGCTCCTTACGGTCAGGAACCCCTGCATCACGCCCTCCCGTCATAACCAACAGCTTGTCCTTCCTCAAATGCAGAGTAGTCTCTCACAGTCAGGGTAGACTCCCATTGTTTTTGCTTTCTTAGGATTTCTTCTCACTTCTGGCAACAGAATCCTTCTGTCATGGGAGGAACCAGTTCTATGTGGTTTGAATGAAGACGGATAGGTGAACTAGGTCTGTGATCTGGGACAATAACAACACCCTATAACCACATGGTGATTAATGCAGGAATGTGAGCATGGTCTAAGCAGGGCCTATTAGAATCTTCTCTGGGAATCTTGGCTGGAACTTATGAAACAGACAACCTCCTACTGATAATGGTAAGCTGAAAGGTAGTGAGTCTAGGGCTTTTGAGGACCATCTATTCACTATGTGGAGAAAGCCTATCTGAGAGATGTAGAGAGAGACAGAACCTGAAAGTCATTTAAGCTCCTGGATCCAACCATGCCTGAACCCACTTCACATAACTCCTCAATTATGTAAATTAAAGAAAAATTTTTTTTGCCTAGTTTGAGTCTTGACTAAGACAATGGCTGAATTGCTTTAAACTTTGTGTTCAAAGTCGTATCTTATTGGAAAATAAGACAACTCATTTCAAGACTCATCTCAAACGTCAGCTCCTCTAATAGGTCTCTGTTTTTCCCAATCTGATTGTGATGATACTCTTTTTCTGTGCTCCTCCCATATCTTACTTCATACTGTGTCGTAATTATGCATTCCTGCAACAACATGTAGTCATTTGGATGGCAGGATCCATGTCTAATTCATCTCTGTATTCCCTTTGCCAGCACATGATTAGACACTAGGCAGAGTATAGATAGTATGGTTCTACCAAAATAAAGATCACAGACCAACAAAGTAATGAATATTGTTTAGAGATGCACACATAAGTAGTAAAACTTACTATCCTAAAAGTCAGGATGGTGGCTACTTCTGGGGAGAAGGAAGAGAATGCAACTGGAGAGGGACACACAGAAGATTTCTGAGATTCTGGAAATACATTGCTTTTTAATCTGAGTGATGGTCACACAGATGTTCACTTTATTATATTTCTTTAAATTTTATGTATCATATGTATGTTCTTTTATACATATAGTATAGTTCACTACAACAAAGAACATGACTGAGATTTTTTTGGACCTAATCTTTTTTATTGTCTTCTAATTTTATTGCACTGAAGTCACAGAATGTGTCATTAATAATATCACATTTTTAGTATCTGTTAAGACTTCCTTTGTGGCCTGTTATATAGTCAAGTTTGTTAATGTTTCATGTGTACTTGAAAATAAAGTGGCTCTTTAATTATTAGATGCTGGGTTTTATATATGTACATTAAACAACTGTTAATTGTGTAGTTCAATCGTAGGTATTCAACTCTCAACATTCTTGCTTTTTGTCTGTTTCCATCAGTTTCTGAAAAGGCAATGTTAAAGTTTCCCATTATGAGTATAGGTTTGTCAGTTTCTCCCCCAATTCTGTCAATTTTTGCTATATAATTTTGTTCAATATACTCTGTCAATTTTTCCTCATAATTTTGTCATTTTTAAGGTTATGTTATTAATAACAATCAGGTTCAGCATCAATATAAATTTGTGTTGAATTTTTCCTCTTGTCGGTAAACATTTATCTTCTTCAAATCTCAAAGGTTTTTTGTTTTAAAACCTCTTTTACTTGCTCTTTATATCACTGTATCTCCTTTCTTTTGGTGAGCATTTATGATACGTTTTCCTATCCTTTTACTATCAAGATCTGCATAATTATGTTTTAGATATTATATCTCTTATAAACAACTCATGCTGAATTTTTAGAATCTTGTCTGAGAATATCTCAGCATAAGTGGGTTTAATCCATTTAAATTTATTGTGATTTCTGATAAACTTGGACTTTTTTTATGCTATCTTTTAAAATTTTTGCCACACATTTTTTTTTGTTTCTTTTCCTTTCCTGCATTCAATTGAGTTTATTGAGTTCTTTTTATTATTTTTTTCTTCTCTCTGCTGGTGTGGATGTTACGCCTTTTAAAAAAGTCTAAATGTAGTTAGTATCTTTATTTGCCTCGTACAAGACAAAGATCTTTAAATGCTGTAACTCTAATTCCTGCTCCAATCTTCTTGCTATTGTTATAAAATATTTTTGTTCTACCCCGTTTTTGTTTTTCCAAAGATTAGCCTTCATTTTTTGTAGTCAATGCTCATTTAGATTAACCAAACACATTTTCTAATTTATTTGCTCATCATTCCTTCCTTTTGGTCTCAATTTCCTTCTTCCTAAGGTACATCCCTTAGTTGTGAGTTCAGAGAGAATTGTAGATAGTAAATTCTCACTGACTTTTTCTGATATCTTTTATTTTGCCTTTACTCCAAATAAACTATAGATTGCCAGTTATTTTTCTTGAGTACTTTGAAGATGCTATTCCATTGTCTCCTGGAATCAATTTGGGTGCTGAGAAGTCGGCTGTTAGCCAAACTGTTGTTCTTTGTTAGGGATTCTGCCGTCTCTAGTTGCTTTTCTTTTTTAGTTAATGTTTTAAAGTTTCCCCGTAATGCATCCAGGTATCCTTCTCAGGATTTAAGGGGTTTAATCAATGTGAGGACTCATCTCTTTCTTCAGTTGTGTACAATTCATAGGCATTTTCTCTTCCAGAATGCCCTGCCCCATTCTTTCTGCTCTCTTCTTCTGGAAATATTGGGAATCTTTGAACCATTTTATTTCTCCTGATGCTCCCTCATGGTGCCTCATTTCCTCCTGCGGTTGGTAACTTCTTGCTGAGCTCAGCCTTAGCAGAGGGTGTGCTTCTACTGGGGTCTCCTGTGCCATAGTTGTCGAAAGATTCCTTCTGAGCCACTTCATGGTTCTTGTTGCTGGTCCTGTAGACCCATTTTTTATTCTCTTAGCTTGTGGATCCTGTGCCACACAGGTCACATACACTTGGACTTCATACCATTGCTTATGGCCCATTGCCAAAGCTTCAATTATTTGTGACCTCTTTTTCTCTCCCATCCTCTGCCCAGGCTCACACTATACTTTCTTATCGCTCCCTGAGCCTGTGAGCTTAGTTTCTTTAGTTCCATTTTCATATACCTGGCATCCTTTCAGTGCTCCCAGCCATATACGAGGGGCTTAGTTCCAGCTCTGTGCTGTTCGTGAGCAGGAGACTAAATCTCCTATCCCTGCTTGGGTGTTAACCACCCCCCCCCAACCCCCGCCACCATAGGACACTACAGCATCACTTCCTGCTTATCATCCTAACAGTAAATACACTCTGTTTCTGATCCTGGAGATTCCCCCCACACTTTTTTATATGACACTATATTAAACATGCCCATCCATTGTGTTATCTTTGTTTGGAGGTTTAGTCTAACTTCTTTATGTATATAAAATATGGGTATCAATATTTTTTATAGTATTAATTGAATTTACCAATGTATTTTTATCATTTCCTGTGGTTATCCATGGTTTCTTGCACCCCATCTGCTTTCTCTTTACGTCCACTTTTCTTCATACTAGAGGGACATCTTTACTTCACTGAGGGGCTATAGGGGCATGTTAACTTTGCATGTCTATAAGGGGTTTCATTTTGCCTGAACTTTTGGATGATAGGTTAGCAGGGTATAAAATTCTAGATTAATTGTTATTTTTCCTCAGCATCTTGAAGATATTATTTCATTTTCTTTTGACATCTGTTGCCAAAGAGGATCCTGCTATTGGTCTAATTTGATTTTTATGATCTGTTTCTTCCTTCTAGTAGTTTTTAAAATGATCTCTTTACCCTTGATGTTCTGAAGTTGCATTATGATGTGTGTGGATGTGGATCTATTTTCATTTTTCCAACTCAGTAGATTTTTTCATCTGAAACTCCACATCTTTCTTCAATTTGGGAAAATTGTTGATAATTATATCTTTAAATATTGCTTCTCTAGTATGTTTTCCATTCTTTTCTTATGTAACTTTTATTAGAAGCACACTGGAGCTCTTTAATCTAACTTCCATGTTTTATTGGTTTTTTATATATGCATTTTAATTCTCTCTCTTTGTGATGCATTTTGGGTGAACTTCTCCGGCTCTGGCTTCCAACTCAATACTCAGATTCTCCCTTTAACTGTGCCCAGGACTGGAGTTGATTTCATCTATTGAAATTTAATTTCAATGACTTATCTTTCTTTTCTCAGATTTCTAATTGGTTCTTCTTCATGTCCATTTGTTATTTATGCCCATTCTTATTTTGTAATTTTTTGCCTTCTTTTAACAAAACTTTTGTCTTTATCTCTTTGAACTTCTAAATAAGTATATTTAGACTGATCAGATTCTTCTATCACAATAATTTTATCTGGAGTGAATTTCTGTTTGGATTGCTGATTTTTTTCTTTGCAATAAATCTTTTCATATACTTTGGAATATTTATTTGTAGGTTCATTTTTAAGTGAGAATTTCCTTTTTCCCTCGAGACCTCCTTCTTTGTCTCCTTCTCTTCTTTTTCTCTCTCTCTCTCTTCCCTCTGTTTTGACCCATTCCTATCCAATCTTGTAATAGTTTTCAGTACCTTCCCACTGGATACAGCGGCATGTGAACTGTTGACTGCTTTGCTTGATGCCTGACCCAGAACCTCGCAAAATTATGGCTTTAGTTGCATTTGCCATTTTAGATTTCCAATCCATTTCTGGTTCATGGAGATGTTAATCTTATTTTTGAACTTGCTTATGAACTTTTGGTTTTCTCTTTAAATAATCTGCTGTCATTGCTCCTCGTATAGAGTAGCTGAGGCGATCAAAGTGTGAACCAACTACATCGTTCTGAAGTTGACAACCCCTCCGTCTCTATTCAGAAAATCTGAATAAGGAGAGTGATTGGCTCAGCTTGTGTCACTGGGTACAAGGTATGCAGTGTAGTGACTTGGGTCACATGCCCACCTTGTGGTGAAAGTGGTGCCAGACATCTAGACTGAGACCCTTATCAGGGCCACATGAGGCAGAAAGAGGTGTTTTCCCAAGGCAAGGAGGAACAATTCACCAAAGAAGGGAGACGGGATAATATGCTGAGCAGAATGCAATCATGGCTACCACAGTCCACGCCAGGAGCCCTTCTCACGATCTGAAGCACCTGGAAAGCTTGGATTTACCTTGCGTTTCCATTTCAACACTTTTAGTGTCCAGTGGAGAACTGAGTGCAAGGCAGGACCTCACCTGGATTGACAGGAGAATGCATTAGTGCAGCACCGGAGAGAACCAACCTGGGAAAGCCCTGCTCTCCCCAAACTCTTCTCCAATGACAGCAGAGGCTGAGAAGCAGGGCAGCAGGCGTGGTCAGTATGTGAAGTTCCTTCAATTGAGACATTTTCTTTACTTTTCCTTAAGCCCTAGAGGTATATAAGTGGACAAAGAGGCCCATGGTTCCAAAGGTAAGGAAAGAGGGGCCTGATGCTGAGCTGTGGCTCAGATGCCATCTGTCGTCACAATGGGAACAATGATTTGTTTAAGCCCTAGTCTGAGTAACCAGCCCAGAGTCATGGGATGCTGGGCAGGTGGGCAGCCCACCAAGGGGCTCTAGTGGGAGGACAAGTGGGCCATGGATCTTGGCCAGCCAAGGCACAGACCTCTACCTCCCACACCAGGGCTCCTGGGCCGGGGGGAGGTTAGGTGGAGATTGGTGGGTTCCCAGGCAGGGCTCCTGGATCAGCTTATACTCTGTATCTGTAGTCTCCTGTTTTGAGGCCTGCTCAGCACTGCCACTGCTGCAGTGCCAGTTAATGGCATCTTTCATTTCATTTAGAGCTTGATTTGTTTACAAACTAATAAATATGATTTATAAAATGTGCCCGTGGTTTGCTAATTACTGCACATATGGCGTTTTCATTTTGTAAAACTGGCATTTGCATTCTTTGTAGATTATGACTTTGTGTCCCCAGCGCTAATTAGTCTGATTAGGCAGATAACTTCCCCGTTACCAGGCTGAGAGGCCGAAGGCTGCGGCATTGGGGGCGCAGGGGCTGGGGCGATGGCCAGCCTTGCAGGGAGGAGCCACGGAGGCCCAAGGACTTTGCTGAGGACCCTGGAATGTCAAGCAGCCCGTTTTGTATCCTTCCCCAAATCCAATTAAGCACAGTTCGTTAGCACAAATGTCTTAATCAGGCCTAATCTTCCCACCGAATGCATAATTTCTGAATTGTCACAGAGCTGGGTCAGCCTGCAGGGTATCAAGAGGCTACCGGACCCATCCCAGTGGCCAGAGAGAAGGATGCACAGTGCGGGACTTGCAGACAACCTTGGGTGGCCAAAAGAGATCCCAGAACACTAAGCCAATTTATGACCCTCAGGTGGGAGGTCCTCCAAGTGGTCTGGTTCACAGGACACATCTTCAGGCCCTGGAGGCCCTTGGAGAGAATTCTTCTGGGTCCACGGGAGAAGCAACTGGAAGGCTGAGCTCCAACACTTCGGGAGTGGGTCCCAGTGGAGGGACTTGTCTTGACTGGGTCTAAGTCAGGAGCAAAGGCAGCCATGTCTGGGGACGAGGGCCTCTTTGGTTCTCTGGGATGTGTAACCCTTGAACTTCCTGTAAAATACAAAGGAGCGGGAGAGAGAGCGCCTTACAAATGACTGGGATTGCATCTCTCACCACCGTTGGTGAGCTTGAGCTGGCACCAGATTTAATTTGTGTTAGAGAAATAAGAAAATGTGCCATTGCTTGCACCCCAAGCATCACAGAGCAACTTCTACCTGCTTCATTACCTCCGAGGGAGATGACATCCCTAAATCATTTGGTATAAGATGTGGCATACATCTTTGGGGTGTTCTTGCCAGAGATAGTTATAGTTTGAACAGAGCTTGGAGAAGGGCCTCCTATTGATGAACGTGCAGTGGTGGAATTGCAATGGATGTACAGTGGAATCAGGGCCCATGGGCTCTAGGTGAGGCCAGGCACAGGCTTCCTGGAGACTCTGTAGGCACTCAACAGAAGCCGTCCTGGGCCCCGGCAGCCCAGTCCCCCCGCCATGCCTCTGCTCCCCAAGCAAACATTTGGAAAGAACCTGGTCACACATTGTCCAATCTTCTTCCTCCGCAGGAACACTTGGCTGGCTCTTCCATCTGTCACGGCTCAGGAAGCCTTCCTCCCCAGCGAGGCGTGACATCTCTGTGCCCACCTCCCACTCCCTGTACTCCTCCTGTCATGATACTTAACACGCTGAGTTGTAATCATTATTTTCCTGTCTGTCTTCTCACAGATCCACGGGCAACTTGAGGACAGAACTGTGGCTGCCTTACTCTCTGCTGTAGCCGCACTGTAGCTGGACTTGTTAGGTGGATGGAAGGACGGGCGCATGGATGTATGGATTTCTATGCGGTCTGGAAACCATCGCCTCTTGTACAGCCCTTTCTCTCTGCTTGGTCAGTTGTGGTCGGGGCTTGAAGGGGCCAGAGCAGGAGAGGGATGGGGTGGGGTCCGGCAGCAGTGTTAACTTGGCCTACTTCTTTGTCTCTTTGGGCAGGGTAGGACTGGAGGCCACACAGACCCAGCGAGGGAGGAGCAGGGTCCCAGGATCACCTCACACCTATGCTTGGAGGTCTGGGAAGTTCTAAGGGGCGAGTCCTGACCTTGGAAGACAAGGACATCAGATCTGGTCCTGGTTGACCTTGGACAGGTCACTTCCCTCCCCTCTGTCTGAGCTTCCATTTTCTCCTTTGAACAATAGGGATCAAATAGTCTTCCGGGATTCCTCCCTGAACAATACGATGATTTAAAGAAGTAACTGTACACAGGGAGGGATCGGTGTGTGCGTGTGTGTCTGTTCACGTGAATGTGTGTATGTGTGTGTGGGGGAGGGAAGCTAGGGCGGATCAGCTGAGGCCAGGCCAGTCCTGCGAGGCCTTCAGGAGAGCAGCAAATCGCTCAGTGCTCAGGTGTTTCTTCAGGACTCAGGACTCCGAGGGGTGGGCCCAAGCCCCCTCCCCATCTCCCAATTTGATGTGAGGGAGGCACTGTAAGAAGATTGCCTTGTCCCATCCATTTGAATTTCATAACCAGCATCCTGGTGTAGGGATATGATTCTTTCTCTTTCTTCAAAAATCTTAACGCCGTCTGCTTTAAAATTGTTTTGAAGTAATAAAGGGATTTTCACAGGCAACAAACGAGTCTCTGGACAGACTTAATCTGAGGCCAAAAGCCAGAGATGGAGATTTACCTCCCATAACGGCTCCTTTGAAGTGAGACAAAGCGGAAGCCGGACTTCCACTCCTGAAGGGGATTCACGGAGGGGCCGAGAGGGCGCCCCAGAAACCCTGCTCTAGGCCCAGAAGCCTTGTTTATGAGCAAACCCAGGCCAGCAGCTCCATGAACCTCGCTTCCACCAGCTGCTGGGTGCCACCTTGGCCATAGACTGACTGTCTCTGCCTACCTGGGGTCTGCGCCATGCACCTGATGTGTTCTGATCCTGGCTGCAGGGTCACAGTCAAAGCTAGGGAGGGACACTGAGGCTGAAAAGCAGAGGGCAGGTGTCGAGGAGACAGGGCACAGGGCCAGAAACCGCAAGCCCAGCTCAGGCCTTCTCCCCGGGCTCTAGACCTGGACAGACAACCTCCTGGACACCTCCCCTGGGAAGTCCTACAGGTGCCCCTGATCCCCTGTGTCCACAACTGGACTCATCACCAACTCGCAGGCCTGCCCCACCTCCTGTGCCCCCATCTTCAAGACGGCATCGCCCCCTTCCTGACCCAGGCACAGAGGCAGCTGGCATTCTGGAAGGTAGTGGAATAGAGGATGCTCTCTCCCCAGAGACTCTCCATCCTCAAAGAGGGGCCACTGGGTGCACTGGACCTGACCAGAAGTCAACTCCCAACACCCAGCTGGGGACCAGGCTGATGGGAGCCTTTGCCACAGGAAGGTCTAAGGAACAGAAGGATGAAGGTAAACAGACAGCCCCCAGGGGACCCAACTTCCCTCTGTCTTTCCCATTCTCTTCAAAGCCTTCCCAGAGGGACTAAAACTGAGTCTTCTGTGATTTTGGCACACATTATTTGTGCATCCCCTTTGGCCTTATGCTCTTTCGATTATGTCTAATGGGCTGGGGTAACAAAGCGCACTTCTGCACAAGCATCCATATACCTACTACAGGCAGCTCATATACACATCATACATGCGCACAGGAGCCCATACAACTCCCTCCACACATATGTAGATGCCCAGGCACACACATGGCTGAGCAATTGTACAACCACATGTGCACACAAAGGCAAGCCCTCACGTGCTGGGCTTGGAAGTCTCACTTTGTGGCCCAGGGATAAAAGCACACGATGTGGGCCAAGAAGTGGTGATACTCCCCAATTTCTAGGTAAAACCTTGAGATGAAAGGAAAAAGGAAATGATGGCACCTTTTTCATGAGCTGGCCTCTGTTGGCTGCCCACATGTGGGCCATGCGGGTCCTGGACCCCAGGTGAGGGTCAGAGTACTGCTCTGCGGGTCAGTCAAAGCTCCTGCCACTGGAGACAGAAGGACTTCCTTCCCAGAGGGGCCCTGAAGTCATCTTCTGCGTCTCAGGCCACTTCTCAGGCCTTTCAGACAGCCATTAATTATATCGTGGGAGAGGAACTCGCTAGGTTAGACCTGCGTGTTGTTTCTAAGATCTCTCGTATAGGCTTTGTGACCTTGAGCAAGTCACTTAACTTCTCTGTGCATCAGTTTCCTCAACCGTAAGATGAGGATAATGATGCCCGCCTGTCTGCTTCTAGGAATGATATGAATCAATGACAGTGAAAGTTCTCCAAAACTTCGAAGCCCCGTATCTATTTGAGGGGTTATTAATATATTCTTCTGCCTCCAAAGCTGGACTTCCCCGAGGAGACGATGCAGTGTTTTTGAACATGGAGCGAATTCCTAAACTGTGCCCTCCCCCTCTCCAGTATTTCTGCCTCGGGTTGTCAAAAATGGTAATCTTCTCTCAGGCCTGAAATTATGAGCCTGCTTTATTGGTCAAAGGCCATAATAATTTGAGCTCTTATTTTATAAACTCATTTCTGCACAGTGATATCCTGATAGGAGCAGGAATAATAAATCACAAACATGTCCCCCAAGATTGCATTGTAAATGTCAAACTAGACAGGAAATTGTAATTAAAGAAAGGAAATTGCTACAAAGAAGCACTTGATTTTAAAATGAGCCAAGCATAGAATTTTCTAAGCATTTAATTATAGTCCAATTTCAACTGACTTGGCTTTTGCAGTCATATTTCTTATTATAACTCTTCTACATAATAACCCAATCTCCTGCTTACATAGGTCCGGCCCGTCAGAGGGGAAGGACACTGCATAAGCACAGGGATTAGGAACTTTATAGGGACGGTAATCAGAGTGGAGGGTGGGGTGATGGACACAGGTGTCGGGATTTTAAATCAACCGCAGTCAAATTTCCAGCCAACAGGGGAGCAACTCCACACCTGTGAGGAAGCAGCTTTGGCCTGACTTCAGCTCAGTGAGAAATCGACTCAGGCCCTTACTTCTGTCAGGAGGAGAGAGGCCCAGCTTCCAGGTTCTGTCCCTCTGACCCGCAAACAGGCGTGGGAACGGCCCCCACCCAATCCATGCACCTGTGGGTCATGCTTTCCCCAGCCTGCACCTCGGCATGGGCACCGCCCACCACCCGCATCCTGCACCTCGGTGCTGAGTGGCTTGTGTGCAGATTCAACCAGGCCTTCAGCATCCAGAGGCTCTAGAGGTGGGAAGGCAGAGCAGCTGAAAATGTAGGACATGGTGCCAGCCAAGCCTGGTTTAAACGCTAACTCTGCTGCCTCCTGTGAGTTGGGCTAAGTCATATAACGTCTACAGCCTCTGTTTGCTCATTTGTAAAATGGGCGTAATGACAGTCCCCATCTCCTCTGGAACATGGTTAACAACCATAAGTGGAAGTGATTATGATGGTTCTGAGGCCTGAGTCTGCGTTGTGCCAAAGAGGAAGATGGGGAAATGGATGGGCTATCTCGATCGATGTGGGCAGACCCACTGCACGGGGCTGAGCCAGTGCAATCAGTGGTGGATGTGGGAAGTGGGGGTGGCAAGGGATGACCAGGGGCACTTTGTTGCTATCGCGCATAATGAGGACTGATCAGACCACATCAAGAAGTCTTTGCTGGCTCAGGAATGATCCTCAAAGAAATCTTCCCAATGGACCTTCTCGTCTCTCCACCAAGTTTATAGGGTCCGGAAACGGGTCAGCTACTGGTCAACTCCTGGTCCGTGAGGGCTGATGCTCCCAGCTGGGATTCCCCATGCCCTCCTGCAGGCTGAGCTTCTCCCACAGGACTGGGCAGGAAGACTCAGAGCCACGGGAGCCTTCTTTCTGGAGTCTTCTTCTCTCTTCAGACCGTTCGGCTAGGTTGTGGGCAGCAGAGTGGGTGAAGTCTGACACCAGCAGAACAGAGGTTGGCCCCAAGAAAGACCAAAAGACAGATGTCTCAGTGGAAATGTTGCCCAGGGAGGCACTGTGAATGGGAGTCCAGCAGGTCTGCTAGTCTGGTTGTGCTGATTTTGTACTGCATAAGCTCCACGGAGTGCTATTTACATAAACCACAATATAAATGCCCCTTCTTTGAATTGTGCAGTGTACAACCTCTACAACTGAACATGGTGAACCTAGTCTCTGGGTTCTAAGTTGGAGCTAGATTAGTAAGGAGGTGAGGGTCAGGTTGGAGAGAGGTGCAGAGCAGTTTGAAGATTAGAACTTGACATTGAGCGAAGAGTTAAAGGTCCTGGGGTTGCCAGTATAACCAGAGAAGCAAAGTCCCAGAGAACTGCAAAGGCATATCTGGAACCACAGTCTGCAGGGAGGGCAGGGCTGATGAATCCTCTCCCCCGGGTACCTCTGCTCTCTGGGGTTCATCTCATCCCCATCCCCTGGGGCGACAGGGGAGCATGGCTTCTGACAGAAAGTGTCGAGTTGGGTACCAGTCTGCCTCCAACAGAGCATCCCCACCCCCACCTGTGATGAGTCAGATGCAGGGATCACACCACACAGGACAGACAGTGTGTGTGGCTGGGGACATAGCACCAACCTCCTGGGTTGTGGCCACCCAGGAGGACTGGCTGTAGCTGTGAGAATCAGAGAAATCTCCCCAGACGAATGCCATTGGAGGTGGTCCTGGAGAGGGCACGTGGAGTTTCATAGGCCCACAGGGAAAAGGCATTCCAAAAAGATGGAACAACCTGGGCAAAGGCACAGAGGCAGCAAGATACTTTCATTCACTTAAAAAGTATTTATTGCGACTACCATGTGCCAGGCACTGTTCCGGGCACTAGAGATAATTCAGTGAACAAAACAGACAAGAATCCTTGCCCTCATGAAGTTTCCATTCTAGTGGGAAGAGAAAGACAGTAAATACTATAATAAACAAATGGTGCCATATGTCAAAGTGGTAAGTGCTACATAGGAAAACAGAGCAGAGAAGGGAAGTAGGGAGTGCTGGGGAGGAGCCGTGGTTTCAAACAGCGTACCCAGGGACCTTCCTGTGAAGCTGATACCTGAGCCCAGATGTGGAAGAGGTGGAGGAGCAAGGCAAGCAGACATACTGAAGAGAATTTCAGGCAGAAGGAAGAGGATGTGCAAAGACCCTGAGGTCTGGCATGTCGGCACTGTGGAGTGAGGAGGGGGAGTAGAGGCGGGCAGAGGATCACGGAGGACCAGCCGTCCTAGGGCCTTGTGGGTGATGGTAAAGACACCATCAGGGTTTTTCTGACTGCATCGTTGAGAACAGCCTGAAAGGGTCAAGCGCAGAAGTGGACAGTGTCTAGGTTCAAACCTCGGCTTGGCCACTGTGTACTAGCTGTGTAACCTCAGGTAAATTTCTTAACTTTTCTGGACCTCAGTTTCTCAAATGTAACCTGGGGATGGATAATAGTGTCAACCTCATAGGATTGTTATGAGACTGAAAATAGTCACTTCACCTAAAATGCTTAAAGCAGGGACCCGGCTTGTAGCAAGTGCCACCTGAGTGTTAGCCCCTATTTTAAAGAGGGGAGGGACAGGTCAGATCTCCACGTCACAAGGCTCGCCTCGGCTGGCGGGAGGAGGCGGGGTGCAGGAGGAGGTGGGATCCAGGGCAGGCCTGAAGTGGTCCAGGAGTGAGATGATGGTGGCCTGGGCGGGGCTGATGAGGGGCGGTGGCGGGGGGGGGGGGGGGGGGATGGAGAGAACTGGGAGGATTTGAGAGAAACCTGCGAGGTCAACTTGGTGAAGGTCAGAGGAGGGAAGTTGAGGGAGAGGGTGGAGCATTGAGCCCTCCCCACGGCCGTTGGGGTTCCTGCAGTGGCCTTTTTTTTTTTGGCTGAGGAAGATTTGCCCTGAGCTAACATCTGGGCCAGTCTCCCTCTACTTTATATGTGGGATGCCACCATGGCACAGCTGATGAGTAGTGTAGGTCCACGCCAGGCATCTGAACCTGCAAACCGGGCTGCCCAAGTGGAGTGTGGGGACTCAACCACTACGCCTAGGGGCCGGTCTCTAGCAGCAGCCTTCTCATCACTCTGCCTCTAGAAGCCTCACTGCTCCCCTCTGCCCCCTGCAGGTTCTTCCCAGGCAGGTCCCTCCCTCCCCTGCTGGGCACCCACTGTCCCTCACTCCTGGCAGGATCCAGTCAAGACCCCTCGGCCTGGTGGGCAAGGCCCCTTGCACTCTGACCCTTGGGCTCCATCTCTCACGGCCCTTCAAGGCCCCTTGTGCTCCACCCCTAAGGCCCTGCCTCCGTTCCAGCCTGTCCCCTGCACCTCCAGGGTCAGCTCCCCAGTCTCTTGCCAGTGACTCAGGGCTGCCTCCTGGTGGCCTCAAGTCCCCATCAGGGTGGTGACTTGTCTGCATTCCTGCCTCAGTAAAGGGCCTCCACTGCTACTGCTTCATGTGTGACCAGCTCCACCTGTGCACGTGTCTGCAGTGGCTGCCTCTCCGAGGGACCGTCCCCGCCCCCAGGCGCCTCCAGCTGGTATAGCCAGGGCCCATCTGTGACGGAGGCAGCAGTGTGCTCAGGACTGTCACTTTAGCTCCACAGCTTGTGACCTTTGGTCAGGGAGACCCCAAGGCTTCTCCTGTGAAGCTGGAGCTTCAGGAAAGGACCTCAAGCTCCCAGTTAAAATGCCATTTTAATGGGGAACTCAAGGGACTCAGGAGGTAGCCAGACCAACCAGCAGAGGCAGCCAGCCCAGCCTGCCCCAGGGCACCCCAAAGCCATTCTTTCCCACAGAGAGAGAGGGTCCTCCAGTGCCAGGCAGTGCTGCCACACCAACACTCCACCTCATTCTGGCCAAGACACAAGACCACATTCAAATGTCTCCTCCTGGCCTCCAAGGCCCCTTACTGTCCTCACGGCTGCCCATGGAGAACTCTGTGGCCTGGCCACGGCCAACTGCTCCTCCTGCCCCAGTGGGCTCACTCCGGTACTCCACCTTCCTAACCAGCTCCTGCACCCCCTCTTCCAGGGAGAAAGGCTGCCCTGACCTCCTTCACCCGTCTCTGCTTCTCCCTTCTCTGCTCCGGGAGCCACCCGCCAGCCACCACAGAGGGCCCCTCAGGGCAGAGAGGGCCTGGGGTTCGGAACCTCAGCCCTGCCTCCCCGAGGCCTTCCACAGGTTCCTATCAGACTTCCTCTAGGCCGTGAGCTCTCCAGGAACAGGGACCACCTGCCTTTGCCTTCTGTGTCCCTTTATGGCACCCGACACCGTGAGAACACAAAGTAGGTGCCTGATCTACACCCACCTACAGGAGGAAGGGACAAGTATTCCCCTGAGGCCTTGAGCCCACACCCAGGGCCCGACAGGGAGCAACCAACCTGGTCGGGGCTTCAGGCAGCCGAAACTGATGACAGAGGATTCAGGAGGTCCAGGGGAGGCCCCTTGTGGTGGACAAACAGGACCTTCAGCAAGGAGCGCCAAGCCACGTCTGAGAGGAAAGCAACGTCCATTAAGTCCATTAACTTTAACACTGAAATCAATGTTGCAGCCACCAGAAGTAATTAGCGTAATTCACATTTTAGATCAGGAGATTTTTGAAAACCAAGTTTAATTATGTTGAAAAATGACAACTTCATTTTCTCTCCCTGGATATGTTCCCCTGATGTTCCCCACACTTTCATTAAAAAGAGGACTGGTCACAGGTTTTTTTTTTTTTTTAAATGCCATTAGCAAAAGCAGTACTTTGGCTATTTCAGAGCTAATAAATCAGCTCAGATGCCCACAACACAGTTCAAGAGGCTTTGAAACGTTCCCTTGCTTTGACCAGGACAGAACGTGTGTTTTTCAGCCTGAGAGAAGCCAGTTGGGGCTCTGAGAGATCATCAAACCCATTTTACAGCTGAGTAAACTGAGGACCAGCCAAAGGAGGAGACCCGCTCAAGGTCTCCTTGTCCTGCCCCATGTCCCGCGAGGCATGAGAGATGGCCCCTGCCACTGAGGCGTGGGGAAGATAGAGCTGTGTGCTGTGACGAGTCCTCACAGACCAGCCTGGGGAGTCAAGAAAGGTGGAGGTGACATCAGAGCTGAGTCTCTACCGATCTAGGACTTAGCCGAGGGAAGAAGAGAAGGCTGCCATTCCAGACAGGGGACAAGGTGACAGCCAAGGCCTAGCGATGAGCAGGAGACTCAGGCATGTATCTGGCCCTGGGTAGAGGTTGCCCATTCAGGCTCTCATGGGCAACGAGGTCTGGGGACGCCACGTCTCACCTCACTGTGATCTCATAGACAGGAGGCCCTCACATCCACGTGAGAATAGCAGGGTTCCCAATTCATTAAAGACAGCAGCCTGGAAGCCACCCTGTCCCCACCTCATCCCATCCCATCAACAGCCCATCCATGCTACCACCCTCCCCACACTCATTGTTCCCGCAGCATGCCAGCCCCTACGTGGCGCACCCGTCTCTTTGTCCCCACCTTCACATCTGTCCCCCCCCCCCCCCCCAACTCAGCCTGACCCTCCTTATTTTCAGCTTCCTTCCACTCGGCCGTCTTTGCAACCTCTGGCCCCTCTGACAGATGCATCTGAACCTCCCCCACCCATGACTTGGTCCCATGTGTTTGTTTAAGAGGCTGCCATGGTGCTAATTGCGGTGTTTATTCCTGCTGGCCAAATGGGCCCTGTTTTGCAGGCATTTGCTTGAGTGGCTCTGGATGCTTGGTTTTGCTTGTTTTTCTTTCTGGGGAGAGGGAGAGAAGCGTCCTTCTCAGCACTGCCTTTCCGGGATCCCAGGCCAGCACCAGGACTAGGCCCTGGCCCCGAGTCTGCCTCCATCCCTCCTTTCCAGGAAGGGGCCCTGGGTTCCTTGTTGGTCTCCTGGGCCCAGGGAGAGTTTAGGTTTGCTCCCGGGGGGGCATTCCCCTCCATGGAATGACGTCTCTGTTTTCCCAGAGACTACCCCCCCCCCCCCCCGCCACCCCCCACAAGGCTAGGAGAGCGAGCGTTACCTCATTGGTTGTGCAGTCTGGCCTGGCCTGTTCTCTAAGTAAAGGAACAACCTAGATGAGAATGTTGTGCTTCACTGGATCTCAGAAGATGAGGCCATAAATGTGAGCCATCTCAGCCTCCAGGGATCCCCACGAGGGCTACTCAGCCAGCAGGCCCCCACTCCCAGCAAACCACCGCCCTCCCCTCCCCCCCCACCCCTCGCCTTTGCCAAGCTGCTCCTTTGTGCAGGCTTGCAGGCCAAGCTGGGGCGGAAGGGTCGTGCCTGCCAGGGTCTCTCATCACAGCCTCCTGCTGAAAGGCCCCACCCCCTCCCCTGGGCCCCAGCAGCCAGGCCAGGGTCAATGGGATTAAAGGCTCAATTCACGCCAGTCAGTTCTCTGGTAACGCGATTTCATTAGAGGCAGGCAGGGAGGAGAATGGACGGAAACAGCTGGTGTATAAATTATAAAGTCTACTTTGTACTGAGTGAGCACACCTTTCCCCAGCCACATGACTAATTAATGTGGCGGGGAGTGGACTTGAAGTCAAATTGCCTTTCCCCCTCTCTCCTGGGGCTTGGTTAACAACAGGTCCCTGCAAAGCTGGGAGAAGGGAAGATTATGCAAAGCTATCATCATATGAAAATAGCGTATTAACATACTGCCTGTGAGCTGTGTCCAATCAGTTCCCTCCCAGTGGCGTGTGTATGAAACAATTAGAATGGCATTTCTACCACGCTTCTTTAATACATTTTGGCATTAATATAATCAAGGAGTGGGGGCCTAGACATCTTGCAGGCACAGTTTTCTGTAGCACCCCTGGGATGTTGGAGCGGGGGGGTTGGTGGGATCCTGGGGGCGGGGGTGGGGCGGGGGTGGGACGAGGCTGCGCTCCTCTGGACCAGAACCTCAGGCGCAGGTTGGAGAGATGCCCTGGACTCTGTCAGCCTCCCACAACCTCTGTGCCTGGGAACAAAGGCTCCCTTCCCCCCAGGCAAGGGACCAACAGACCCCTGTGCGTCTCCTCTATGAGCAGCAGCCAGAAGTTCCAGAGTTGGAGGGGTCCTTTAGAAACACCCATCATCTGATCCTCTGCTGGAACCTCCAATGACTTCCCATCTTGCTCCCAGTGAAACGCAAACTCCTTTCTGGGGCCGTGATCTAACCCCTGCCTACCTCTCCAGCTCCTCTCCAGGGTTGTCCCTACATGTGCCACCTTCAGCCACTCCAGCCTTCTCTCCATTCCTCACAGACCCCGAGAGCCTCCCTGCCTTGGGGCCTTTGAACTTGCCAGGCGTGAACTCCTTGTCCTGAGGTCTCAGCTCCTCAGAGGGCTCCCTCGACCCAATCAGATCCACAGTCACTGTCTGCCTCCTTGTTTTGTTCCCTCCATAGGTTTGTCCCCCTTGTGTATGGCTTTAGTCCTTGCTGCTTCCCACTAGAATGTAAGCTCCTGAGGGCAGGGACCTTGTCTGGCTTGGTCACTGATATATTCCCAGCACACAGTGGTAATTGGCACATAGTAGGTCCTGGGCAAATACTGTTTGGGTGAGTGAATGAATGACTCAAATCCCAGCATCTGGAGGCTCCGGGGGAACCAGTAGACCCAGTGGGAATCCTGGCTTTGCTGCCATCTCCCTCCATGGCCTTGGGCAACCTGACTCCTCTCACTCGCCAGGCCTACATTCAGCAGCTGCTGGTTGCCCAATCTTGAAGAACTGGGAGAAGCAGGAACCAGATGTGGTTCCTGCCCTGAGGACTCAAAGCCTAAGTGTGGAAACAAGTCCAGATATGAGAAAAGAAGACCAGCTCTCTAAGTCAGGCCTCGAACACAAGGTGCAGGGGGATGAAAAGGTGGGAGTGAAGGGCCTGGGGCCAGTTCTACTACTAATGCTGTTGTGCGACCTCAGGCCCATCATCGAACCTCTCTGGACATCAGTTTCCTCATCCATAAGGCAGATCACAAAGTCAGCCTTCAGCTTAGAGACAGGCAAACTGAGGCCCAGGGTGGGATATAGTCTGGCCCAGGATCACAGGGTGAGTTAGTGGCAAGGTCAGGAGCAGTGCCATAACCGGGGTCTGTATGTTTTAGTGGGATGACAGACCCTCTGCTGCCCTCTGCCACCAGCCACCTGGACAGTTCCAGCTTCTCCAGCTGGCACCCAGCCCTTATCCCACAGCTCAGAGAAAGAGCTGAGAGGCATGAGCATGCACCTCCTTCCCTCACAACATGTGGGGACCATATCTGAGTGAATGCATCTCCGGGCCAGAAGTCCCTTGGGCCTGGCCATAAGACATCTGGAAAATGGCCTGCTGCCACTCCCTAGACGATTTTGTATGAATAAAGCTTAGTTTCTGTGGGAAAGACTCAGAACCAACAAGCGTGGCTCAGGCCCTTTCTCTCTTAACCACTGGGAGTTTGCCTCACTGAACTCTAGTGTCCATACTCAGAGTAACCAACAAGTGTTTACTGAGCATCTATTGCCTGCCAAGCACTGTTGCACTGGCTGGAGATGCATCTGTGAAAAAAACATAGTTCCTCCCGTGGATCTTACACGTACTGGGAGAGACAAGCACACACACTACTACTACTGTATAACATTTGGATAATTAGTAAGATAAATACATATAGCAGGGGAGGAAGATAATAACCAGGAGGGAGGGCTCATGGCTAAGGGGACAAGTGGGCAGAGACCTGGATGAAGAGGTGGATCAAGGAATGAATGCACCTATCTGGGGAGAACATTCTGGGCAGAGGGCACAGAAAGCCTAATGGCCCTGAGGTATGAGGATCCTTGGTGTATATGGGCAACAGCAAGGAGGCTCATGTGTGGGAATGGAAGGAGCTAGTAAGAGAGTAGGAGGGAGAGTTTGGAGGGGGCCGTAGAGGTAGGCATGAGGCAGATCTTGTGGGGCCCCGAGGGCCCTGGTGAGGACTTCAGGTTTCACTCTGTGGCATATGAGCAGCCATTACGGAATGACAGGAACTGATGTATATTTTTGAAGATTATTGGCCGCTGCGGGGGAAATGGTGTATAAGAAGGAGAAATAGGAGGACGGCCTGGAGACTGCGGCAGTGACCCAGGCAAGGGACGCTGGAGCTTTAGATTAGAGCATGGTGGTGAGAAGCAGCCGGATTCTGCACATATTTTGAAGGTATGACTGACAGAGTGTGCTTCTGAATAGGACATGGGGTTGGGGAGGAAGAGAGACACCCAGAGGAACCCTACGAGTCCTGAAGGCAAAGCTCTCCTCTAGCAGG
>NC_060280.1:20541468-20554123 GCF_021613505.1 Equus quagga
CTCAACTCTCTTGGTTCCACATCCAAAACTCCTAGAGGGGAGACCTTTCAGCCTTGCTTGGATCAGGCGCCACTCTGTGGATCAGGTCATGGGGAAGGGACTATGTAAGCGCTGGATCTTTCACAGGAGACATATGAATAGAATGATGAGTGGGAGGAAGTCTTCAGAAGTGTGGGGGATGCTAAGCAACAATCCTATAGCTGTCTACTTCAGTGACCATGAACCTTGGCACCCAGCATGGGCCCTGACCATAGGAGGCGAAAGACTCTCTTGGCTGTAGTTAAGGGAAACGTGAGAGAGGATGGGAGGCTTTCAGTCCAGACTCAGTAGGCAGAAGTCTCAGCCCCACTTCCACTCCTTGTCATGGTTCTGCTGGCCTTAGCAAGTCTAGGCTTATCCTAGACCATTTGGTTTTAGGTCAGTAGCTTCCAGGTCCTGAGCTCCTGTTAGGATCACCCTTAGGCAAATGCTTAACGTCAGGTTGGGCTAGACTGGACTAGGGGACTGCCCTTTGGGGCACAGGTGTGCGTGTGTGTTATCACATTACTCTAAGAGTTGCTAAGCCGACATGCTGGGGCCCCCAGCTAGGCATGAAGTAAGAGGATGCCACCAGGGACCCATCTGGGGTCCTATGGAATGGAGTTCAGGAAAAGCATCCTCTTGACCTTTTTGTATCCACAGACCTGGACCACATCTTCAAGTTCAGAGTCTGGCCTACAATGAGCAGAAAGGGTGAGTGAGGGGTAGGTCCTGTAAGAGGCCCTACAGTTGGAGCAGTTGGGCTGAAATGGCCAAGGGTAGGGTCATGATTAATACCTGACCGAGCTCACACCAGGGAGGGCCTGAGACATTCGGCGGCCTTAGAAGCAGCAGCCTGCCCTAATCCTTTGCCTTGGCTCCTGCTCCTGCTGTGCTCTCAGCCAAGAAGAAAGGGCCTTGGGTGCTTCTGCATATCCTTTCCTCCATCTCTCTCAGGGTCAGGCCCTTATGTGAGCATCAGGGAACTTCTTGAAGAAGGAGGAAGCAGAGGGTATAGCAAAGCTCAGCCTTGGGTCCAGGCCAAGGGACAGAGGTTCCCATCTGAGCAGCTTTTTAGAAATCAGGGGCCTGGCAAAGCAGAGCCTGGAATTGGAAACTTGGAACGTGAAGAAACCATAGAGGCTATTTTATTGATGGGGAATGAGGTGCTGTGTATTCATTAGGGAAAAGGCTAAGCTGCTATAACAAAGAGACCCCGAACTACAATGGCTTGAATAAGATGGAACTTTATGACTCTCTCACAAAACCGGAGATAAAAAGCCCAGGTTGGTAGGGCTACTCCACAAGGTCACTCAGGGACCCAGCTTCCCTCCATCTTCTTTGCTTGCATCCGTTTAGGATGTTGTTCTCATCTGCGTAGTCAAATCTGGGCACTTGAATATCAATATTCCAGCCTGTGGAGAGGGGGGAAGACAGGAACCTCTGGACAAGCAACTTGCTTGTAAGCAAGAGAGGCAAAAGTAGCTTCTATCATTCCTGCCTACAGATGAGAGTACTAACTTGTTCATACCTATTTGCAAGGGAAGCTGGGAAAGAGTCTCCAGTTGGGCAGCCGTGTGCCCTGGAGGGAGGGAAGAACAGAGACTGGGGACGCCACCCTCAGGAAGAGGATGTTGCCTGAGATCTGCACAAGTGGAGTCAGAACCAGAATCAGGATCCAGGCCTGAGCAGTCACCACCAAGTCTGAGCAGCCCTAGGGCAGCGCTGCAGGCTCTGAGGGTTTGAACTAGCAGCCTGTCCCCAGGCTGTGGGTGGTTCAGTCTGCCAGGCTTGGGCACATCTAATACAGGCCCTGAGTGGTGGCCCATTGTGACCTCCAGCCCTAACGGGACTCAAATATTTCTATGACTCACCACAAGGAGTGGCCTGAGCCCAGGGGCTCGAAGCCTGGCTTGGAGAAGCCCAAGCTGGTCCCCGTAGAGGCAGCCATGCAGGGTTATGTGCTTCCAGGTGGTCTTTTTTCCTCCAAACTTGTATCATTTGGGAGCTGGCAGGGTGGCTCAGACAGGTTGGGCATTGGGCGAGGAGGAACCCATTAGGCCTCTTGCAACATGGGGAGGTGTGGGACAGGAGGACCCTCCCAGAGAGTGGAGGAAGCAGACCAAGAGGCCTCCCCAACCAGCGCCACACACCTTGGCACCTGCCTGCAGCATCCGGGAGGACGGCTTCTGAGATGTGTGTGCTGTTGGGACATGCGGTTGTAGCTCCAAGGGGACCACCTGCATGTGGGTGTGTTCACTCTGGTGAGCTTGTTGGGAAACAGTCTGTTCCCTGGGAGTGAGTCACGGTGCTCAGCCCCCACAGGCCAGTCGGTAAGAGTCCACAAAGCTCTGGAACCAGCACCAGCCTGAGGAGCACATGGGAACACCCCACCTCTGAGGCCTAGCCCAGGATCGTTCCAAGGCTCAGTGACAGGTGATTAGGAGGGCAGGAGAGGGAACAGATGACCGTAATCCATGCGGAATGTGGATTCAGATTGAGATTCCGAAACTGCATTTCGGGCTGGGGTTTGGTTGCTTGGTGTTTGTAGCCTCAGAGGGGACAGTGGTGCTTGGGGAACCCCCTTGGTGAGGGTCTCCAAAGGGTGGGAGGTGCAGAAGTGAAGCTATTTAGAGGTGAGCAGGGTGCCATACTCCAGCCATGCCTCACTCTAGCCGGCCGGGGAAGCCTGCAAGCTCACCAGCACCTCAGAGGGCTTTGTCCTAACCAGTTCTCAGAACAAGCTAGTTGGCTAAATAAATAAGAGAATGGAGGGAAGTATTTGAGCCAGGCAGATTCTCCCAACTTGGGGTAGGGTGGTGGGCGTGAGGGGGGCAAGGGCAAGTTCAGAATCTGAGTTGAGTTAGACCCCAAGGCCTTCTTGTCTGGCCCTTTTCTCTCTCAAAGCAGGCAGCTGAAGGAGAAGATGCAAACACTTACAGCTTCATAGTTTTTCTTTTATCCCTGTCACACAAATAATTATACAAATAACTATGTAATTAACTAGATCGTTGTGATAAGAGCTATGGAGGAAAAGCACAGTGGGCTGTGCCAGGCTGTAACAGGGAGGTCTAACCTAGTCTTGAGGGGAGAGGCCACCCCGATGAAGGAAGTGACATTGAGTCCCAGACCTAAGGGAAGAGCAAGAGGTGGTCCAAATGAAGAGGAGAGAAGAGCACGCCATGCAGAAGAAACAGCGCATCTGCAGGCCCTGAGGCAGGCAGTGGTTCAGACAATGACAAGGGCAATACTACGCAGCAGTGTGGGAGCAAGGAGGGGTGTCAGGGATGGGAGGTGCTTCAGAGGGCCAGCTCGTGCAGAGCCAAGGGACAGGCAGAGGGTGGGGGCTTTCTCGGGAGGGCAACGGGGAGCCCTTACAGGTTTGAGGGGAGGTTGACAAAATCTGATTTGCATTTTAAAAATATCTCCTGGCTGTGTCCAGAGTATGGAGGCTGGATTAGTGGGGTTCGGGGTGGATGCAAGGAGACCAGTAGGAAGGTCTTGCAGCAGTGTGCAAAAGACCAGTGGGACTAGAGCAGTAGCAGTGACTATGTGACTGGAGGGAGTATCAAAAATGACTTTCTGATTTATTGCTAAATTTTTTAAAATTACAAATTACTTATTCATCATAAGTAATGAAAAGATTCTAAAAGTGTACAATGAAGAAAGATAATACTTGCCCTTAACCCCCACCTTCCATTCTCACCTACTAGGGCACCACTCTGACAGCCCCAATGGGGCAGCCTTGCACATCTTTTCTTCATGTTCATCCAAACAGCAAGAGGTTTTCTTTTAAACGGAATGATATGACTTGCTGCTCTGTAACCTACTTTTCTCATTTAACAGCATCTCACAGACATCCTTGGCAAGTCAGTGGCTGTAGCTCGAACTCACTTTTTTAACCGCTGCATGATATTCTACAGCTCGGTTATGCAACAATTTATTCAGTTATTGATTGACATTGATGTTCAAATAGTTTCCAGTTTTCTGCCAACACAAAGGATGCCAAAATCATAGAGTTATCCTTATATTCAGGTGATTTTCCCCCATAGAATACACTCCCAGAAGGAAGATTTCTGGGCCAAAAGGCACGTGCATTTTTAACTTTAATAGATAGCGTCAGGTTACTTGCTCAGCAACAACTGAGAGTACCTATTTTCTCAAATTTTTAGCAGATCTGAGCATTTTACTCTTTTAAAATATTTTTGCCAATCTGATGAATTAAAGTAATGAAGCTTATTGTGCTTTAATTTGCATTTTCCCAGCTAATAATGAGGGTGAGCATTTTATTGGACATTTAGATTTCCTCCTCTTGGAATGGCCTGTTCATATGCTTTTTCCATTTTTCTCTTGGGCATTTGTCTTTTTTCTTAAAATTTAGAGAAACTCTTTGTATATATGGCATATTATCCCTTTTACTATTATATATTTTGCAAGTATTTTTCTAGTAAGGCATCTTTCTTTTTCCTTTGTTCATGGTATCTGTTGCTATTGAAGTTTTAAAAATCAGATTTAGGAGATCTATCTTTTCCTCGTGACTCTTGCAGTTAATTCCCACCAAGTGTGCTCATATTATTATTACTCAAATCTATTCAATTTTTCTCATAAAATTTCTAATATTTTCATTGTTTCATTTTTATATTAAAATCTCTAACCCATTTGGAACATAATCTTTATATTTGGGGAGGTAGGGATCTTCCTACCTTCCATTTGTTTCTTCAAGATGGATAACCAATTATGGCAGCAACATTTTTTAAAACAACTTTATTGAGATATAATTCACATACCATACAGTTCACTTGTTTAAAGTATACAATTCAATAAATTTTAGTATATTCACAGAGAGGTGAATCACCACAGTCAATTTTAAAACATTTTCCTCACCTCCAAAAGAAACCCTGTACCCTTTAGCTGTCACCTCGCTATTACCCCCAGCCCCTGGCAAGCACTCATCTGCTTTCTGTCTCTATAGATGTGTCTATTCTTGACAAAAGGACTTTTGTGACTGCTTTCTTTCACTTAGCATGACGTTTCAAGATTCATCCATTCTGTGGGATGTGTCACTACTTCATTCCTTTTTATGGCTGAGTAATATCCATTTGTCAGTTGACGGACATTTGGTTTTCCCCCACCTTTTAGCTATTATGAAGAACGTGTCTAACATTCGTGTACAAGTTTTTGTGTGGACATGTGTTTTCATTTCTCTTGGCTGTAGACCTAGGAGTGGAATTGATGGGTCATGTGGTGATTCGATGTTTAACTTTTTGAGAAACTAGTAGACTGTTTTCCAAGTGGCTGCACCATTTACATTCCTGCCAGCAGAGTATAAGGGTTCTGATTTCTCCACATCTTCCCCAACATTTGCTATCATCTGACATTTTGATTCTAGCTTCCTAGTGGATGTGAAGTAGTATCTTATTGTGGTTTGATATATACTTCCCGTGATGTTGGGCATCTTTTCAGGGGTTTATCGCTATTTGTATATCTTCCTTGGAGAAATGTCCATTCAGATATTAGTTCCATTTGTTAATTTTTTTATGAATTGAAATACAATTTTTATCATATATTAAATTCCTTTCAATATTTGGATCTGTTTCTAGGTTCTCTGTTCCACTGATCTATTCATCTCTCTCTGGCTTACCCCATACTGTTCAGATCATAGTGGCTTCATAGAATGTTTTATTATCTAATAATACAAGTTTTTTTCAAGTAATCTTTCTTTTCATGCTTTCTTAACTAGCCTCAGATATTTATTTTTCAAACGTATTTCAAATTAAATCTTTTCACAGTTCTAAAAATCTTTTTTATTTGGGATTCTAGTAGAAATTGCAAAAATCTATGTATTAATGTTGAAAGGATTCACTTCTTATGACAGTAAGTCTTTTCTTTGAAACCTAGCTGTCTTTCTTCATGTTCAGAGCTCGTTCTGTGTCCTTCAATATGATTCCATCACTTTCTTCAAAGAAGTCCTTTACCTTGCTGATGGTTGTTGATTTAAAGTTATTCCTGAGTATTTTATAGTTTTCTCACTATTGCAAATGATCTGTTTCTTCATTTCCATTTCTAATATATCATTGCATTTAGAAAAAACTATAGATTTCTGTCTATTTACCTTGTATTTAGCTACCTTCCCAATTATCTAATTAATTCTAGCAGCTTTCAAACTACATTTCATCGGACTTTCTTAATATGTAATCACATCATTTGTAAACAACATATTTTTTCCTTTTTAAAAAACCAGCTATTTTATTTTGATTAGTTCATTTTCTTGTCTTATTGAATTAGTTAAAATCTCCAAAAAATGTTGAATAATAGTGATGATAATGAGCATCCTGTCTTGTTCCCAGTCTCTGGAAATAGCTTCTGAATGTCATTATTTATATATGGCTATTGGGTTTTGGTAAACAGTCTTTATCAAATTGAAGTATTTTTCTTCTATTTATGTTTTGTTATATTTTATTAGCAATATTTGTTGAATTTTATCGAAAGATTTTTGGCATAGATTACTATATTATATTTCATCCCCTTTATTTGTTGATGTAGTGTCTTACGTTGGTGGATTTCTTGATGTTGAATCATGTTTGTGGTGTTAAAATAAACCCTTCTCTGTATGGTGTATTATTCTTTTGATATTTTCCCCATAACCAATTAGCTAATATCTTATTTCAGATATTTCACTCCTTAAAACTGGTCTATGATTTTTTTTTCTTTCTTTTTAAATTCAATCTTTATAAGGTTTGGGAATCAGCAAAATCCTAGCTCATAAAACAAACCAGGAAGCTTTCCATCTTCTTCTCTTGTCTGGAATAGTTTAAATAAGATTAAAAATCATCTGTTCTTAAAGGTTATATAAAACTCATTTTCAACGTAATCTGTACCTTGTAATATTTTTATTTTGTTTTCAATCATGGTAAAATGCACAAAACATAAAACTTACCATCTCAATCATTTTTAAAACTACAGTTTAGTAGCATTAAGTATATTCACATTGTTGTGCAACCAATCTCCGGAACTCTTTTCAGCTTGCAAAACTGCAACTTTGACCTATTAAACAAAAATTTTCCACTTTTTCCTCCCCCTACTCCCTGGCAACCGCCATTCTACTTTCTGTTTCTATGAATTTGACTATTCTAGGTACCTCATATAACTGGAATTAGATGATATTTGTCCTTTTTTGGGTAACTGGCTTATTTCATTTAGCATAATGTCCTCAAGGTTCATCCATGTTGTAGCATGTGTTGGAAGTTCCTTCTTTTTAAGGCTGAATAATATTCCATTGTATGTGTATACCACATTTTGCTTATCCATCCATCCATTGATGGGCACTTGAGTTGCTTCCACCTTTTGGCTATTGTGAATGATGCTGCTGTGAACAGGGGTGTACAAATATCTCTTTGAGACCTTGCTTTCAGTTCTTTTGGACATATGCCCAGAAGTGGAATTGCTGTATCATATGGTGTCTTAAGATATTTCAATGGAAGAATTTTAATTTCATTTTAAATATCTGCTGTTTGTTGGCCTATTCAGATTTCAACTTCTATGCTCAATTTTGGCTATTTTCTACCTTGCTTGGAAATTATCAATTTCTTCCAGGTTTTCACATTTATTTTCATAGACTTATACACATTATTGTCAAGATTCTTTAATGTTTTCTATACCTGTAATATATCTCTTTTCTTATACTCAATATTGTATATTTTTGCTTTCTTTTTTTCTTAACCAGATTTGCCTGGAAGAGTTTATCTATTTTATTGATCTTTTCAAAGAATCAGGTTTGGATTTTAATTTTCTCTTTTTATTATTTTCTGTATTATTTATTTTCTATTTAATTAATTTTTTATTTTAACCTTATTAATTTCCTTCTATTTTCTTTTGGCTATTTTGTCCTCTTTCTAACTTCTTAGATTAAATACCTAGTTAATTTGCTTTCAGCCTTTTCTTTAATATTAAAAGCATTTAAGATGCAATATTTATGAGTACTTCTGTTATACCTGTAATAAATATACAGAAAAAGAAGAAAAGCATTTAAGGCTATGGTTTTTCCTCTAAGTACAGCTGTGTCCTATAAGCTCTGTATGGTATACTGGGTTCTCTTTTTTCATTACTAGATGACTTGCAATTCCAGTTTTGATCTTATTTTGATCCAATAGTAATTTAAGAGAGTATTTCTTAATTTGGCCTTGTTTTAAACGTTAATAATGCTGTTTCCATTCCCTCTCTGTATGTCTTTGCCTATTGCTTTATTTTCAGTCTTCTTTGTCACTTTGTTTTGAAAATAGTTTTTGTAAACAGCATTTGGCTGTATTTTATTTTTTAACTTATGCAGACAATCTGTTTTTGACAGGGAAATTCAGTCTCTTAACGTTTAGTGTAATATACTGATATCTTTAGCTTTACTTATTCTGTCTTATTATATTTGCTGTTTCTTTTCCTTCTTCCTTTTTTTTTGGTGAGGAAGATTGGCTCTGAGCTAACATCTGTTGCCAATTTTCTTTTTTTTGCTTGAGGAAGATTGTTCCTGAGCTAACATCTGTGCCAATCTTCCTCTATTTTGTATGTGGGGCCCCACCACAGCATGGCTTGATGAGCAATGTGTAGGTCCACACCCGGGATCCAAACCCATGGACCCTGGGCCACTGAAGCAGAGTGTATGAACTTAACCACTACATACACCAAGGCCAGCCCCAACCCTCCTCCTTTTTTTTTTTTTTTTTTTTAAATTTCACTGGCTCAGCTGAAATTCTGCTTTACTTCCAGATTTCTGGTATTAAGAACAGAGTGGCTGGTTTACTGAAACAAGATGAAGAGAGATTTGGGAAGAAAATCAAGAGTTCGATTTGGATTTTAAAATTTAAGTACCTTTGAGACATCCAGGCGGAGATGTCAAGAGGGCATTTGGAAATACTGGAGTAGAAGTCAAGGGAGAGATCCTGAGTGAAGGTCACACACACTGAGAGTGTGGATGGCGCGCCAGGGGCAGGGGTTCCAAGAAGACCTAGGACTTAGTCCTGAGAAACACTGACTGCTAAAGGTTAGACGAAAGATGAGAAGCTGGCCATAAATAAAGACTAAAACGGGGGCTGGCCCCGGGGCTGAGTGGTTAAGTTTGCTCCACTTTCAGCGGCCCAGGGTTTCGCCAGTTCAGATGCTGGGTGCAGACATGGCACCACTCGTCAGGCCATGTTGAGGCAACATCCCACATGCCACAACTAGAAGGACCGGCAAATAAGATATACAACTATGTACTGGGGGGATTTGGGGAGAAAAAGCAGAAAGAAAAAAAAAAAGATTGGCAACAGTTGTCAGCTCAGGTGCCAATCTTAAAAATAAATAAATAAATAAATAAAGACTAAAAGGAATGTCTGTGGGGGTAGAAGGAAAACCCAGAGCATGTGTTAGCCTATGAAAGAAACATATTCAAGAAGGAAAGAATTAAATGCATGAAGAACTGAGAGGTCAGGTAAGGTGAGGCCTGAAAATAGTCCTTTAGTGACATAAAAGTCACTGGTGACCTTGGCAAGCCACATGGAGGCTGATGCCAGCTAGGAGCAGGTGAGGAGAGATTGGCAGGTGAGGACGTGTGACAAGAAAGGGGAAAAGACAGCGAAGTCTCTCAGGGTACATGTGGTCCAGGGCATCCATTTGTTTGCTTGTTTTGGGTGAGCCCCTAGGGTTTGTTTGCCTGCTGTGGTGAAAGGTCCAGCAGAATGGGGAGATGGAAGGAGACGAGAAGAGCCAATGAAGTACCTTGGTGGTGCAGGTGGTAGCAGGTGGGCCAGAGCAAACGCTGAGGCCAAGGCCTGGGTGGGAGGAAGGCCACGTTCTCCAGGGCTCCAGAGGCGAGGTGCACGTTGCAGATGCTGAAGATGAAGGTGGGAGCATAGACATGGAGGCAGGAGAAGGAGGTCTCTCCTGTCTGACCCTTCCTCTCTTCTCAGTTCTAAGGTAGGAGGTGACGTCATCTGCTGAGACTGGAAGGGGACAGGGGGCCCAGATGGTTGGGGAGAAGAGAAATGGAGGACAGTAGAGCAAGTGTGGCTTCAGGAGGCCGTCCAGGTGGGGAGGGACGATGGGAGCAAAGCCTTGGTCTGCCTGATGATGTGGTGCCCTTTGTGTCTTCTGCTGAGCTCCACTGCCACCAGGCAAAGCTGGCAGGGCGGGGAGGGGGGGAGGGCTGTTCCCCTATTATTGTTCCAGCTTGTTCTTGCTCACAGAGCCTTTCCCTTCTTGTTCATAGTGTAGCTAAGACAGGTTGGAACACAAAGGCCACACAAATGCCGAGTACCAGATCGCACACATTTACAATAATTAGCCCCAAATTCTGATGCTCTGATTCTCTTCTTCAGGATCTCCCTCTCCAAAAAGTTGTGAGACCTTCTAGGAGTGTTTACACGTGTGACCCAAGTATCCCCTGAACACCACTAGATTTTGAGTTCTGGATAAGTCATTTTCCCTCTGCCCATCCCAGGGCTGGGAAGCGGTGTTGATAGGCTAGGGGTGTAGATTCCTCCCATATAATTAGAGCTGCTGCCCAGTGCTCTTGCCATCTTGTCATCCATTCCATGCATGTGTTGCTGCCAACGCCACCACGCTGCCGATTCTAGCTGCTCTCGTCCTTTTCAGCTGGCAGGGACATACCTTTTGCTTCTAGTGAGCAGCTCTTTCAGAGGGGCTCCTATAGCAAAGCCGTAGGGCCCTTAGTGACCCAGTTCCTCATGTGCACCATGCCCTCTTCTTCTCTGAGCGCTAGTCAGGAGCAGGTCAGGCCCAGCTCTGTGCCGTACCTGTAACTACGGCTCCTCCAAACTCCAGGCCTGGCTGCTCAGTCAGTTCCCCGTGAGGCTTTCCTCTCAGGAACCTCACTGTGTCTCCAGCATGGCCCTTGATGGGGACCTCAGTCCTTATGGCAGGTCTGTCCACGTCTGAATCTCAGACTGAGTTCAGCATCTTTCACCAGCACTTAGGGCCCATAAAAAATCAGAGATGGGGCTGGGCATCTGTTTCAGTATCCCTGACACTCCTGGTTAAGCTCTCTGAATTTTCCCTTTCTCTTTGAAAACCAGGAGATTGGTCTTTTAATAGCTCACACAGGCCCTTGGTGCAAGCGCAGGTGGGGGCCGGGGAGGCTAGGTGCTCACCCATCAGGCTGACCTCTCTGAGTGTGAACTCCAGCCAGGCAGAGACAGCTACATGGTGCCATTGTACGAGCAAAAGATGCCCTCTCTGGATGGGCACAGCCCATGGCAGGCATAAGTCTTGGAGAGCAGAGAGAGGGCAGAATCTCAGCTCCTCTTGCTCCCTTGGCCGGATGCCTTAGTGCAGGGAACCAATCTAGCCACCAATCTAGGCAATGGCCATGCCTAGCTACCCAGAGAACTAAACAGCATGGAGATCCAAATATTGGGCCCCCAGAGGAAGCATGCACCTGGGTTCTGGTCCCATCCCATCTGAGATCCTAGGGAAAAAAGATGGGGCCCAAGGGTCTCCTTCTGAGCCTTGCTTCTTGAATCTAAATCCCGCCCCTGCCTCTGCAGCTCCCATTTTCTCCAGTGACCCAGTGTATACTCTTGATACCGTATCCGTCCTTCTGCTCCAGAGGAAAGCTGAAATCATGCCCTCATGGGCTGATCTTATCCCTCAGGCCTCAATGGAATAACCCTCACTGCCACCCAGCCTTCACACAGAGACCCCCACTTACAGGAACATAGGGGAGCTATTTCCTTAGAGTACTTTGAGAGGAGCAAGGGCTTTCTAAGCAGAGGGATGCCACGAGAAGAGTCATTGGAGCAGGACCCTTCGGGATGCACTCAATCACAGTAAAGCAGTCCAGAGGGGCCGGAGTGTAAGATTGTTGTTGGAGATCACTAGATATCAGTGGAGTTGAAGTGAGGCTTAGTGGTGGTTGCAGAGGCTTCCCTGGATCTCTCGAAGGGCCTGAAGTGAAAGGATAAGTAGTTAGGCTTTGTCTTACGGACAACGGGGAGCCGTGGAAGATTTTTGAGCAAGAGAGTGGCAGGGTCAGATCTTAGCACCAGGAAGATGACTCTAGTGGCTTGTGCAGGATGGTGAGGAGGGTTTGCTAACCCCAGGCGTGGCACGGCTATGCTCCGTGCTAGTGGGGAATTGAGAGCAGCAGATTTAGGAGAGCATTCTGAAGAGCAACTCTGAATAGCCCCCTTTTCTTCACTGAATTGAATATAATTCATTCAGTCATTTCACAAACTTTTCTAGATACTGTGTGGGTCCGCATGCAAGGATGGAGGAGGGCAGGAGGAATCAGAAGGAGCCTCCCCCCAACCCCCGCAGTCCCCCAGCCTTCTCTCCACCCCTTAATCAGAATGTGTTTTGATAACTGGGGGCTTGGGGACAGTATAAGGGTGACAAACTGCGCCTCCTCCACCAATTAAATTTTTTAAAAAGCTGCTATGGAAGGAGCGAATATTAGTTTCCTGATTTATAAAGCCAAATGGATTAAGCTCATTCATCGCCCAAGGAAACAAAAAGGAAATCTTCAATACCTCTGTGCACATTGAGAACAGGAACAATACCGGTCTTTAGAAAGCAGAAACCTAATTTGGGGGAATCAATTACCCTCTGTGTCCCTGCCTCGGCGGGCTCTCTCACTCGGCTCTCTCAA
>NC_060280.1:20931445-20944660 GCF_021613505.1 Equus quagga
ACTTGCCCTGGTAACCACCGATCAGTTCTCTTTGTCTATGTGTTAACTACCACCTATGAGTGGAGTCATACAGAGTTCGTCTTTCCCTGTCTGGCTTATTTCACTCAACATAATACCCTCAAGGTCTATCCACGTTGTTGTGAATGGGACAACTTTGTCCTTTTTATGGCTGAGTAGTATTCCATTGTATATATATATATATATACACCATATCTTCTTTATCCAATCATCAGTTGCTGGGCACTTAGGTTGGTTCCATGACTTGGCTATTGTGAATAATGCTGCGATGAACATAGGGGTGCATGGGACTTTTGGAATTGCTGATTTCAGGTTCTTAGGATAGATACCCAGTAGTGGGATGGCTGGGTCATAAGGTATTTCTATTTTTAACTTTTTGAGAAATCTCCATACTTTTTTACGTAGTGGCTACACCAGTTTGCATTCCCACCAACAGTGTATGAGGGTTCCTTTTTCTCCACTGCCTCTCCAACATTTGTCACTCTTGGTTTTGGATATTTTTGCCATTCTAACAGGTGTAAGGTGATATCTTAGTGTAGTTTTGATTTGCATTTCCCTGATGATTAGTGATGATGAGCATCTTTTCATATGTCTATTGGCCATCCGTATATCTTCTTTGGAGAAATGTCTGTTCATGCCTCCTGCCCATTTTTTGATTGAGTTGTTTGATTTTTTTGTTGTTGAGCTGTGTGAGTTCTTTATATATTATGGAGATTAACCCTTTGTCAGATAAATAACTTGTAAATATTTTTTCCCAATTAGTGGGCTGTTTTTTTGTTTCAATCCTGTTTTCCCTTGCCTTGAAGAAGCTCTTTAGTCTGATGAAGTCCCATTTGTTTATTCTTTCTATTGTTTCCCTCGTCTGAGGGGTTATGGTGTCCGAAAAGATTCTTTTGAAACTAATGTCAAAGAGTGTACTGCCTATATTCTCTTCTAGAAGACTTATTGTTTCAGGCCTAATCTGTAGGTCTTTGATCCATTTTGAGTTTATTTTAGTGAATGGTGAAAAAGAATAGTCAATTTTCATTCTTTTACATGTGGCTGTCCAGTTTTCCCAGCACCATTTGTTGAAGAGACTTTCTTTTCTCCATTGTAGGTCCTCAGCTCCTTTGTCTAAGATTAGCTGTCCATAGATGTGTGGTTTTATTTCTGGGCTTTCAATTCTGTTCCATTGATCTGTGCACCTGTTTTTGTATCAGTGCCATGCTGTTTTGATTACTGTAGCTTTGTAGTATGCTTTGAAATCAGGGATTGTGATGCCTCCAGCTTTGTTCTTCTTTCTCAGGATTGCTTTAGCAATTTTGGGTCTTTTGTTGCCCCATATGAGTTTTAGGATTCTCTCTTCAATTTCTGTAAAGAATGTCATTAGGCCAAAAGTATTTTTATCTGTTGAGTCTCAAGCACAAAGTGTCTAAATCTAAAGTAATTATCTCCCTCTACTCTCAACTTGATTCCCTCCAATCTTTTGTTTCCCAATAAGAGGTACCATCATTCAATTAACTTATGATTTGGAAGCCTGAGAGAAATTTATTTCTTTTTCCCCCTCACCCGTCTCTACATTCAATCACAAAGTCTTGTGCATTCTGAGTCCAATATTTATCTCCTAATTCTCTTCATTGTCATTGTCAGTACTTTTATTTCAACATATCTACTCATACATTTATTTTATAATAGTACTTCTGAGATGGTGACTTTATGTGTCAACTTGGCTAGGGAACGGTGACCAGTTGTTTGGTCAACCACCAGTCTAGATGTTTCTGTGAGGTAGGTTTTAGATGTGATTAACATTTAAATCGTTAGACCTTGAGTAAAGAAGTACCATCCATAATGTGGATGCCCCTCCTCCAAGAGTTGAAAGCTTTAGGAGAAAAAACTGAGTTCCTCTGATAAAGAGGGATTATGTTTCCTGGCTGCCTTTGGACTCAAGTCTGCAACATCAATTTTTACTGGAATTTCCAGTCTTCTGGACTTCCCTTTGGATTTTGAAATTGCCAGCACCCACTATTGTGTGAGCAAAATCTTTTAAAAAGCACGTATGTGTGCGTGTGTGTATATATATATACATATTATATATGATATCTATATATCATATTGGTCCTCTTTCTCTGGAGAATCCTAACTAATATAACCTAAACCAGTTTTCCTCTTCCCTCTCTTACTCTCTCCCAATTCATTCTCCATACAGCAACCATGGTGATAAATCTCAACAGATTAGTTCATTTGTTAACGTGCCCCAAAGGTCTTAGAATAAAGGCAACCATTCTTAACATTGCTTACAAAGTCTTGAACATAACACTTGTTCTATTTCTCTCTCTTTCCACTCTTCTCTTCATCCCTAAACACCCAATCACTAGGAAGCAATCACTGGTTCTTTTAAATCCTTAAATATGCCCATCTTCTTTGCTGTCTCAGACCCTCTTACATGCAGTACCTCTACCTGGATGCATTTTTCCCTTCACCTGGCTGACATCTTCTTATGCTATAGGTACCAACCTAAATGTTGTTTTGTATCCTCTCGGAAACCCTCCTGAAGCTTGAGACTAAATTAAGTACACATGTTATCCCCTGTATAACCCTGAGTATTTTCTTTGGAATACTCACTGCATTTGTAGTTACAGAATCAGCATTTGTTTTCTCCACAATGCTGAAAGCTTCATAGAGACAGTACAATGTCTTTCCTCTTTCTCCATATGTCTAATTTTCACAAAGTTCCAGGAACATACTAAGCATAAATGCATATTTGACGTGAATTAAAGAAAAATTAATAAATGCATGGTTGGCTGAATGAAGCTTTTGCTCTGGCATGAACCATTGACTGTGCTTCCTTTGAATCTGTTGAACGTCAGCCTGATTCAAGTGACTGAATCCCAGAAACAAACAGAAACAATGCCAATTTGCGTCAGATCTTTCAACAACTGTGACAGTCTTTTATACAAACCTATGCTCACCACAATTATGCCACTGTCTTGACAGTATTTAACTCAGATTGGTAACTAGAATCCCAGCCTAGTTCACTAAAAGTTTTGTAATCACCCTCTGCTGGAGAACAAATATCTCCCTTATGTGTTTTCGTGGTTGGAGAGTTAGAAGAGCTAGAATCCAAATGTTAGTAATAGTAGTAGTAGCATTATTCAGAAAATTAGCAATTGGAATTATAATATGAGGTTGCTCACTGCATTTCAGGTACTGTTCCCAGTGACTTACAAGTATTGCCCCAATTAATCTTCAGAATAACACTATAAACTTTTTTTCAATCCATAAATTTTACAGAGGATGTAACTGAGGCACATATAGGTTAAGCAAAAGCTCAAGGTCACAAATATCCTTTTAATACTTTGACTTTTTTTAGGGCATATACTCTCTGTGGAGGGGTAGAGTGAGGGCCTCTTTGAGAATACTTCACCACTAGAGGACTTTCATTTTTTTCTGACACATTCTATTGGAGCCAACCTTCTCTGTTTGAAGTAAGTATGGAGACTTCTATACCTGGATACGTCAGGCTAATTTGTACTAGACTAACTCTCTGACACAAGATAAATAAGAAGCTAGATAAATAACTTTAAATATTTGATGGCATAGACTTCTGGTTCCATTGTAGACGAAGTAGCTCCGTTCCTACAGGTCCTCCCTCTCATTACTAAAAATACAGAACAAAGAAGCATAGGAAGACTCTGAAAGGAAGAAGAAGAAGGCGACTCCTAGGGACTTCTGGACCAGAGGAACTACACAGTGATGAGTACCTGGGTTTCTTTATTGCTTCTGTATATCCTGAATAAGTTGCTGCACAAGCCTCCCACCCAGAACCACCAAGATACACAGACAAAAAGAGCTCTAAGAAAAGACTGTTCCTCTGAGCCAAATTGCTGAGAAAAGGGTGACCTTACAGAACAGAAACCCTTTTGGCAATAGGTGCCCTGCTCTAGAAAAACACCAATGGAAAAATCATACCTTTATCCAACCTCCAGGTTTTAGTGGGGCCAACCAGGGAACTTATCTTCAGCCTACCTACCCTCCAATTCCCCCGCTAGTGTAGTGTTGGTGGGGTCCAGAGAGGAAATGAACCTCCACTCTCATCTGGCAGTAGTGAGACTTGAGGGAGTATGAAGTGAGGCTAGTTGGTATTCTGCTTCCCTTGCTAGCATTCTCCCCCAACCTTCTGTAAATGGACCAGTAGGGAGCTGAGCAACTGCCTCCACCCTGCAACAACAAAGCAGTGTGTACCAGCTCTCCATGTTTCCCTTCCCTGGTGGTTTTAATTGGGCCAAACAAGGAGCTGAGTTTACTTGGAGGTAAGGAGGCAGGCAGTCAGTGTCACACTATCACTGAGAAAGAGACAAGAGGAGAAAGGGGGGAGCTGAACTTTCATCTCACTCTTCTGCAAGGAGGCAATGTGTGGCACTACTCCATTTTCACCAGAGTTGTTCTCAATTGTGCTCAGCAGGAAGCTGAACATCCACACTCACTTGGTGGTTGCAGGGACATCTCAGCAGGGAAACTTACTTACAAAAAAAGAATGACTATGATCCAGAGTCTCATAGTATAATATCCTAACTATCTATGATACAATCACAAATCACTTGTCATACCAAGAATCAGAAAAAATCATAACTTCAATGAGAAAAGACAACGTATACCAACAGCAAGATGAATAGGACATTGAAATTATCTGACAAAGGTTTTAAAGCAGCCATGAAGTAAATGCTTCAACAACCTATGGTTAAATTTCTTGATACACATAAAAAAAATAAAAAATTGCTTTGTTCTGACCACTGGATTTGTGATGCCACATTTTTCAAACACATTTTGTGATCTGGTGTTACCCTGGTATTCAGAAGTGCTTAATAAACTATTAATTGAATGAAATCAATAGTTCAATCATTTAAATCATTAAAATATATTGTTTTTAAAAATTTAGGAAGATCAGTGAAATTTTCCAAAATAACTTGGACTTTTTTCTTTCAATGCAATCATCTTTTCACTAGTGCACCACCATAAAGTGGCTCAGGTGATAATTGTGAAAATGACTAGCCCATGTAAATGAATTTAACATGTTATAACTTCTTCTGCATTCTTATCCATGGAATGATTGAAGCTTGAGATACATAATATCATTATTTCTTTATAAATATCAATAATTTTTAAGTGCTTAAGAACTTCTCATTGATGTTATTTTCCAGATACCTAATATAATATAATGAACTAGCTTGGAGTCAACATGGTTTTGAAGGTACTCCTCATTCTAGAATGGCATATCTGTCAAATAATCCTTGAGAGGGGTGTCATGACTACAAAATACAAATAGGACAGTCCTTTCAACATATGGTATTGCAACAATGGATATCCTCATGCAAAACAATGAAGTTGGACTCATAGCACATACAAAAGTCAACTCAAAATATATTAAAGACTTTAATATATTAACCCTTTATCAGACATGTGGTTTGCAAATATTTTCCACCATTCAGGAGGCTGCCTTTTCACTCTGTTGATTCATTTCTTTGCTTTGCAGAGGCTTTTTAGTGATATAGTACATCTGTCTGTTTTTTTTTTTTTGCCTTTGTTTTTGGTGCTGTATCCAAGAAATCATTGCCAAAACCAAAGTTATGAAGCTTCCCCTATGTTTTCTTCTAGGAGTTTTACAGTTTCATGTATTATATTTAAGTCTTTAATATGTTTTGAGTTGGCTTTTCTGTATGGTATGAGTCCAACTTCATTGTTTTGCATGAGGATATCCATTTTTGCAACACCACATGTTGAAAGGACTGTCCTATTTCCATTTTGTAGTCATGACGCTTTTCTCAAGGATCAACTGACAATATGCATGTGAATTTATTTCTGAACTCTCTGTTCTATTCAATTCTTATATGGTCTCTATATCTACTTTTATGCTGCTTTGATAGTACTTTAATTACTGTAGCTTCCTAATACGTTTGAAATCAGGAAGTGTGATGCTTACAGCTTTGTACTTATTTCTAAAGATCTCATTGGCTATGCAGGATCTTTTGTGTTTTCAAACAAATTTTAGAATTGACTCTTCCATTTCTGAAAAAAATACCGTAGAGATTTTGATAGCAGTGCCATTGAATCTGTATACGGCTTTGAGTAATATGAACATTTTAACAAAATTCTTTTAATCCGTGAACACTGGGTTTCTTTCTATTTATTTGTGCTTTTAATTTCTTTCATCGAAGTTTTTTATGGTACCAACTATCACCTTCTTGGTTAAGTTTATTCCTAAGTATTTTATTCTCTTTCATTCCATTGTTAGTGGGATTGTTTTCTTAATTTTCTTTTCTGATAGTTCATTGTTAATGTTTAGAAGAGCAACTGATATTTCTGCATTAATTTCATATCTTATGACATTACTGAATTTGTTCATTAATTCTAAGAGTTTTTTTTTTAATCTTTATGGTTTTCTACATAAGATCACTCCATCTTCAAGTAGAGATAATTTTGCCTCTTCCTTTCCTATTTGCATGACTTATTTTTCTTGCCTAATTGCTCTGGCTAGGACTCCTTTGTTTAATAGAAGTGGCATGAGTGGGCATTCTTGCCTTGTCCTAATCTTATAAGAAAAGTTTTCAGTTTTTCACTGTTGAGTATGATGTCAGCTGTGGGCTTATCATATATGGCCTTTATTTCATTGAGGTAAATTCCTTCTGTACCTAATTGTTGAGTTTTTGTCGTGAAAGGATGTTGAATTTTGTCAAATTAACTGCATATATTGAGATGATCATGTGATTTTTATCCTTCATTCTTTTAATGTAATGTATCACATCAGCTGATTTTCATATGTTGAACCATCCTTGTTTCACAGGGAGAAATCCCATTTGGTCATGGTGTATGATCCTTGGTTTTTTTTAATGTGCTGTTGAGTTATATTTGCTAGTATTTTGTGGAGGAGTTTTGCATCTACCTACAATGTACATTAGGGATCTTAGCCTGTAGTTTACTTTTGTGAAGTTTTGTTGGTCTGGCTTTGTATAAGGGTAGTACAGCCTCACAAAATGAGTTTGGAAGTAGTCCATCTTCTTCAATTTTTGGGGAGGTTTTGAGAAGAATTGGAGTTAATTTTTCTTTAAATGTTTGGTGGAATTTACTGGTGATGACATCTGGTCCTGAGCTTTTCTTTGCAGAGAGATTTTTGAGTATAGGTTCAATCTCCTTATTTGTTATTCATCTGTACAGATTTTCTATTTCTTTTTGGTCAGACTTGCTAGGTTGTATGTTTCTAGGAATTGATCCATTCCTTTCAGGTTATATCCTTTGTTGGTTATCTACTTTGTTGGCTTATCATTGTTCGTAGCAGTCTGATGATTCTTTTTATTTCTGTAAAATCAATAGGATTGTCTCTTCTTTAACTTAAAATTTTATTTATTTGAATAATCTTTCCTTTTTTCTTGGTTAGTCTGGGTAAATGTTTGTCAATTTTATCTGTTTTTCAAAAAAAGAACTCAGTTTCAATGAGTTTTTCTATTGTATTTATTTTTACTGTAATTTTTGTTACTTTCTTCATTCTTCTAACTTTGTGCTTAGTTTGTTCCTTTACTAGCTCCTTGAGGTATAAACTTAGGTTGCCTATTTGAAATCTTTCTTTTTTCTTTTCTTTTTTGGTGAGAAAGATTAGCTCTGACCTAACATCTGTGCCACTCTTCCTCCATTTTGTATGTGGGATGCTACCACAGCGTGACTTGTTGAAGGATGTGTAGGCCATGCCCAGGATCCGAACCTGTGAACCCTGGGCCACTGAAGCAGAGCATGTGAACTTAACCACTTACACCACTGGGATGGCCCCAAGATCTTCCTTTTTTCTTAATGAAGGCATTTCTTATTATGAACTTTCCTCTTACTACTGCTTTTGCTGCTCATAAGTTTTGGTATGTTGTGTTTTCATTTTCATTTGTCTCAATATGTATTCTTATTTTCCTTTTGATGTCTTTTTTGGCCCACTTGTTGTTCAACTGTGTGTTGTCTAAATTCCATATATTTGTGTATTTTTCAATTTTTATTCTGTTCTTTATTTCTATTTTTAATCCTTTCTGGTCAGAAAAGGTACTTGGTATGATTTGAATTGTATTCCATTCATTAAGACTTGTTTTATGACCAACATATGTTCTATCCTGAAGAATGATCTTTGTTCACTTGAGAAGAATTGTATTCTACTGCTATTGGATGGAGTGTTATATCCAAGGAATGGTGAAAAGTGTTAATAATGCAGGTTTCAGAATCAAACTACTTACACTAAAATCCCAATCTCATTATTTTCTATGTGATTCCAGACAGATTATTTAACTTCTCTGTGTTTACCTCATTTGAACACTGCTAAGTCTTTTTGATCTGTAGCAAGCATACCTGCGTAAGTGTGTGTATATATATATAGTCTACCTTTGGGAGGTTTGTGTTTCTGAGTGAATTCAGAATGCCCTGACAGAAAGTTACTTATTATAAGATATTGCTCTGCTTATTTCTCCCATAGCCATTGCAACTGATCATTATCGTATACATTTGTTTATAGTTTACTATTTTTATTGCCCACTAGAATATAAACCCCATGGTGGCAGGAACTTTGTCTAGTTCACCATTTTATTTCCACTGCCTGGAAGACAGCATGAAAGACTGTTAATGTTCAATAAATATCTGCTAAAGGAATGAATGAATAGAGAAAATTACTTTTCCTTTCTATCAAATTAGTTTATAGTCCACCTCAAGTATCAGTTCAAGAGTTTTGGATTACTGTAACAGCAGGTGAATAATACATATATCAGACTCTCTCATAGTTTTCCCTATGAAATAATCATGAAAGCTTGAAAAGAAATGCGTGAATCCCATTATCTCGGGAGAGTGATAATGTTGGTCAATGATCTTTGACATCAGGAGGAATTCCCACTAAACAAACATCTGAGACAGAAGAGAGAGCACTCTGCATACAGAGATTTTCCGGCTACTCAAATTGAAATGACAAAATCAGTAGTTTGCATAGTTATCTACGTATAAAATCACTGAAAGAACTTTTATTAATCCCAATACCCAGGCCATACTCCAAATTAGTTAAGCCAAATTCTTTGCGATGATGTTCAGATATAAGCATATTTTAGTTTTCCAAGTGATTCTGATGTTCAGCCAAATGAAAATGAGAAAAATGAGGCATTCTCAAACTTTAGTGTGCATCAAAATCATATGGAGGGTTTGCTAAAATACCAAGAATGTTCCTGTTAAAAGAGGATAGAAGCTTGAAGTTCTCCATACAACTAACAAGTGGATAAATATTAGTCCTTTGGGGAGAGAAGCCGGGCTAGCTTACCTCTGTTTATAGCCTAATAATTCTTCCAAAGGGAGAGAGACAGAGATACTGATTGGGGTGTATGTTGCCAAACAAGAACGGGTCTTTTCTGTAGAATCAAGGGAAGGAAGTAAGCCCAGAAGACAAGGAACTGAGGTACAGTGTCTGGTTATACCTCTTGCCCACTTCCATCTCTAACTGAAAACAGGGAGCAATGAAGCTGCCTTTGTACTTTTCCATGTGTGTTGTACAAACTGAAACAGTGGGCAGTTTAGCACAAAATCTCAATTGTAAAGAGGCACTCATAATATACATTCCCAAAATGTTTTAAGATTTCCAGAATTACATGAAAATGTCAACAAATTCAAATGACAACAGACATGAACCCAAAGAAACAGAATTTTTAAAGCTATCATAACAAGATACTATATTGAAGTAAATATAATGAACATCTTTAGTGATATAGTAGAAAATATTACACACATAAAACAAGAGTAGATTGTTATGATATATTAACAAATTGTTAGTGAAAAATGTTTTTTAATGAAAAAATACATTAGACATTGTGGAGAGGAAAAATATAAGAATATATCTCGGCCTTGGTTCAGAGGCTTAACCCATAGAGCCATTTCATCACTTCAATGGCTGCATACTAATCCATACAATGAAGGTGTCAATTTTTTTTAACCATTCTTTATTGATGTACACTAGACTCTTTTCAATAGTTCTACTATTTAAACAATCATGTAATAAACATTTTATATGTATATTTATATCCTTTAGATCATTATTATTTGTAGGATAGATTTCCCAAAGTGGAATTTTAGAGGCTAACATTAAAACTTTAACAAATTTTGTCTGATTACTTCCCCCAAATTTCTAGCAAATCCATAGTTTTACCGTAATAGGTAAGAGTAACTTTTTCTCAGACACTTGCTTGTCTCATATATATATATAATTATTTTAATGTTTTCTTACTCTTCTCCAGCCTCATTGGCTCATTCTTCTCAATTATTAAGTGTTGACTCCTGAATACACCTGTGTAACTCAAGTACCCATCATGATATAGAACATTGCTGTCCTTTCATAAGTTCCCCCATAGTCCTATCTTTTCACACTTGGTTTACATCCTACAGAGATATCCCATTGTGCTGATTATTATTATTATTCTTTTTACCACAGCTTCATTCTAGATATTCATAAAAATGGACTGAAATGATATTCCTTTTCTCTGTAAGGTTATTTTCAGTCAGCACAATGTTTTTGAACTTTATCTATATTGTTGTGTGCATTACTAGTTCATTGCACCAATAAATAAACTCAGGATACAAGATTAATATATAAAAATTGTATATTTATATACTAGCAATGAATAATGCAAAAATGAAATTAAGAAATGCCATTAATAGCATTAACATATAAAATATTTAGGAATAAATTTACCCAAACAGGAGGAAAAGTATACTCTGAGAACTAGAAAGTGTTGAAAACATGAAAGAAAACCTAGAAAAAGGAAGAACATCCCATGTTCATAGTTCAAGAAAATAATATTGTTTAGATGGCCAAACTCCCCAAAGTGATGTATACATTGATCACAATCCCTGTCAGTATCTCCAGTGTCTTCTTTGTTAAAATTAACAAGCCAATTCTAAAATTCATATAGAATTACAAAGGATCCAGAACATTGAAAATATCTTAAAGAAAGACAAAGTTTGAAGACTGACACTTCCCAATTTAAAAACTTAGTATATAGCAAGAGTTCAAAACAGTGTGTACTGGTTTATAGAGAGACATATAGATCAATGGAGGACCACTGAGAGTCAAGAATTAAACCCATGTGGCTAAAGTCAGTAATTTTCAAACAGGTGCCAAAACCACTCAATATATACTGAAGAGTACTTTCAACAATGTGCTAGGTCAATTAGATATCCACATGTAAAAGAATTAAGTTAGATCCTTACCTCACACCAAAATGGAGATAAGACCTAAATATAAGTGTTAAAACTATTAAACTCTTAGAAGAAAGCATAGGGGTAAATATTCGTAATTGTTTTTTCTTGATTTTTTTCCTCCTCTTCACATTTATCTTCTCTTTCCTTGGCTTCTTCTCTCATTCCCTCCTTCCTTTCTCCCTCCTTCTTTCCTACCCCCTTCTTTTCTTTATTAAAGCCAACCAATATAAAATTACTGTTAAATTGATACTCATTTTTCCAAGTATCAACTCTCAAAATTCTCTGTCCAAGCACCATAACTATTTCTTTTTATGTAGATAGTAGTCATCTCAGTTTGAAGCCATAAGGGAAATTATGGGAAAATCATTGTTTGAAGTGAGCTCCAAATTGGAATGTCCTGTACAGAAGGTAGGGTTTGGAAGAGATATATTATATTTTGGCACCTCTAGTTATTAGCTGTTTGAATTTGTGCAAATGGTTTGACTTCTTGAGCCTTAATTTCTTTATCTACAAAACAGGAATAGTAAAAATAATATCTATGCCAGAGGCTCAATGTAAGAATCAAATTGGGTAATTATGATAAGAGAAGAACTTAGCATGTGGTTAGAGATTGACAAAGAGGGCAAATCTCCTGGATGTGGGGCACAGAGCGTTGTGACAGCTGAGGCATCAACAATGGATTTCTCTCTTCCTCTTCTCATTTATCTTCTCTCCTTCCCTGACTCCTTCTCTTACTTACACTTTCCTTCCTCTCTGCTTCTTTCCTCCATATCTCTTTGATTACTTTTTTCCCCCATATCTCTTTGATTACTTTTTTCCCCCAACTCCATTGCCATGTAAGTTCTTGTTTCCCCTATTTTGCAACTGGATTTGAGAACATCACCGTCTGTGGGGACACAGACGTGTAAACAAACCCCATGCCATGAGAGGAGACAAATTGAGATTCAGGGAAAAGAGATGGAGAAAGAAAACACCAATGGCAGTGAAAGTATCAAATATGACTTCATCCCTAGAATAATCTAAAATATGTTTTGTGAATGAAAAAATATAAAGCTGGTTTCTGATTCTTCCTGCCTACCTGTGCTTGATTTTATTGTCCTCTACTCAACCCAAAACTTTCAACTTCAGTTATTCTTCATATAAGTTTTCTGATCTCTAGAACCAGCTGAGTTCCAGTTCTATTCAGATATCTCCTCCACCTATCATTATAGGCCACCTGATCCTTTGAAGTTGCTAGAAGTCAAATTTATAGTTTTTGCACAATTAGCTTTTGACTGAAGATGTTTTCATATTTTTGAGGGAGTGGAATAGTGATACATTTCTGTTATTTTGAAAATGCAGTATTATGACTTGGCATGTAGACTAAATCTGATCTGAAAGTCATCCAAACTTCTTTTCACTTCGTAGTTCCCTATATAACTTTAAAGATATTCATTCATTTCTCACTCTTTGCTTGGAAAAAAAGTATACATGTCTTAAATATTTGTGTTATTTAAAATTCAAGTTTACATGGCATTCCACCCCATTCCCCAAAGCACCTAATGAGTGCCTTACTTGTACCGCGTAAAACTCATATGAAATGAACACATGTAGAATGAATGAAGCTAAGGTTACTCTTTTATATTTGAAAGTTAGTGTCCTTTACCTGAAATATCAAAGTAAACTTTGAACTAATATTTGCCTATGAGATAATTTGTTATATTATGCTCCCTATACTTAACAAAAGAAAAAAAAATGGATCACTTGAGAATTGACAGAACCCTTAAAGATTTGCTGTGATTGTGTGAAGTGAACTACTCAGTATGCACTTGAGAATGTGTAATGATCCCTGGTTCTTTTGAATTCACATGTGAATCTCTAGAATCTACAGAGATTTATCCTCAAAGGCAAACAACAAGATAGCACAGCTGCTATATAACAACAACAGCTTTGGATTAATTGCTATAAAAGGAATAAATTCTTATT
>NC_060280.1:20944670-21009432 GCF_021613505.1 Equus quagga
AATGAAAGGGTATCAACATTTAGAAGAAAGGAAAAATTACTGATCACATGAGAATTGACAGAACCCTTAAAGATTAGTTATGTTTGTGTGAAGTGAACTGCTCAATATTCACTTGAGAATGTGATAATGATCCCGGGTGATTTTGACTTCACATTTGAAGCTCTAGAATCTTCAGAGATTTATCCTCAAAATCAAACAGTTATAGGATAATGTGGCTGCAATATAACAACAATGACTTTGAATTTGTTGGTGCAAGATGAATGAATTCTTATTTCAAGAGGTAAGATTTTGGCTATTGTGAGTTAATCTGATATATTGATGATCATTTGCCATTTGAGAAGACTTTATTCTCTACATTTGTGTCTGTACTCACAGCCATAGTTGAGAAACAAGGCAGATGTAAACCAGCATCAGCTAGCGAGGAACCCTAGCTGAATTAGCCTAACTTTCTATAGTCTATTGAGTGTGTTAAAAGAAGCACAGTTGAAGATATCAGGATTCCTCATTTTTCCACCCAATAGAGCAAAAACTCACATGGTCTTTCTACACTATCTAAACTTGGTGCTCAGCCATAGAGTTAATAAATTCACTAACTTTGAGATGTTTTGGAGACTTTCTGTTAGTAAATATCATGCGGAAAGACTTTCTTTGTTTATTGTTCTGAATGCTGTAGTTTACAGGCAACCAGATACTTTGGACAAAGTCGAGAATATAAAGTCAGAAAACTTGGAGGTGAGACTCAACCTGGCCACTTGCTGGGTGAACCAGGGTAAGCTTCTTTTTAAAAAAAATTTTTTTGGTGTGGAAGATTGGCCCTGAGCTAACATCTGTTTCCAATCCTCCTCTTTTTTTCTCTCCACAGTCCCAACGTATAGTTGTATATCTTAGTTGTAAGTCATTCTAGTTCTTCTATGTCATATGCTGCCACAGCATGGCTTGATGAGCAGTGTATAGGTCTATGCCCTGGATCCTAACTGCCAAACCCTAGGCTGCCAAAGTGGAGCATGTGAACTTAATTTCTCTGCCACAGAGCTGGCCCCATGGTAAAATTCTTAACTTTTTATCCTGGAAAGTTATCCAGTTGTATATTTTGTTGAAACTAATATTATTTTGCTCTATATTACTCCAATTAGAAAACTATCACATAATTAGATTGTTACATTAGGAAATGTTTTGATTTTTTTGAATAAATGAGCAGTGCCATGATATTAAACATTAGATATTAAACATTTAATTTTTTGCATTGTAATTAGATTGATATTTCAAACTACTTTACAAAACAATATTTTAATTGTCAATGGTAAAAATCTATAATAAATTTACAATAGGTACCTTCATTCAGAACCCTAATTTCAATTCCTTTCTATTTCTGTTCCTTTCTATTTCTTGTTTGACCAATTAGGAAAATTGTGTCTCTCCTTAAAAAATGGTCTTGTTTTTCTGACATAAATTGTAAATTTGTGGTTTACTAGGCACCTCTTTTATACATAGCTGCAAGAAAGTAGAAATGTTCATTTATTATCCACCAATTTCCAAGAGACTTGACCTCATATTATTCAATTTCGTTTACAGCACATTTACTAAAGGAATGGAGTGGATTCAAACTACCTGGGATTCACATCTCGATTCCACAACGTACTATGTAAATTTAGATAAATTTCGTACCATTGTCAAAGTCAGTTTCTTCGCGTATAAATAACATTAAGTTAGTTAATATTATTTCATGGAAATTTAAATAGAACTCTAAATATAAAACTCTTCAGCCTGTGCCCATACAATTTAGTAAGCATTCAATAACTGTTGGTTATTACTCAAATCTCCATTGAATAATTCTATATTTATAAACTTTTATCACTTTTAATACGTCATTCATTTTTGTTATTCTCATAATGCTTATGTTTTTCATCTTTAGCTTTAAAGCCAATTTAAGTACATTTTTAGATGTATAATATAAAGAAAAATAAATATGCATTATTTAAAGTAGATTTTCTCATGTTTCTGCTAAAAACAACTTTTAAAATATAGAAGATTCATTACACATGAATATATGAACGCTGGACTCTGAAGTAAATAAAAGGTCCAAACTTAACTTGAACATTTTATTTATTTTAATAACCTCTATGTGTATCAATGAGGAAAATTAAATCTTCAAATTTACAACTTCTTTAATGTAATATTTCATTACAGGTTTGTTGTGATAGAAGCTGTGTTGTGACATGGATGCCCTGGGACATGGAAACCACACTCAAGTGGCAGGGTTCATTTTATTGGGCTTAACTGATGACCCAATCCTTCAAATCATCCTCTTCATGACCATCTTGTTTATGTACCTGGTGACCACAACTGGCAATCTCAGCACAATCATTCTTATTAGAATATCTTCTCAGCTCCGTCATCCTATGTATTTTTTTCTGAGCCACTTGGCTTTTGCTGACATGGGCTTATCATCGTCTGTCACACCCAATATGCTTGTAAACTTCCTGGTGGAGAGAAACACCATCTCCTATTTTGGATGTGGCATCCAGCTTGGTTCTGTTGCTCTTTTTGGAACAATTGAATGCTTCCTTCTGGCTGCCATGGCATATGATCGCTTTATGGCAATCTGCAGCCCATTGATTTATTCCACTAAAATGTCCACAGAAGTTTGCATTAAATTTCTCATAGTGGCTTATGGAGGTGGTTTTCTCAATGCTTGCACTGTTGCTATATCCTTCTTTACTTTACTGTTCTGTGGAGCAAACCAAGTCAATCATTTTTTCTGTGATTTAGCTCCTTTAGTTAAACTGTCCTGTTCTGATGTCAGTATCTCTGCAGTTGTTCCCTCATTTACTTCTGGCTCCATCATTGTGCTCACGGTGTTTGTCATAGCCGTCTCCTACATCTGCATCCTCATCACCATCCTGAAGATACGCTCCACTGAAGGGCACCACAAGGCCTTCTCCACCTGTGCGTCACACCTCACAGCTGTCACTCTGTACTATGGGACCATCACATTCGTTTATGTAACACCCAAGTCCTGCTACTCAAGTGACCAGAACAAGGTAGTGTCTGTGTTCTACATGGTGGTGATCCCCATGTTGAACCCCCTCATCTACAGCCTCAGGAACAATGAGATTAAGGGGGCTCTGAAGAGACAGCTTGCTAGAAAAATATTTTCTTAGTGAAGCCTAGTTTTTGGTAGGTTTTGATATAATAATGTACCATAAATGTAATAATAAAAGGAAATTGAGTGTTTTGATCTAAATATTTCAGTCCATATGTCACTAGCCAGTGTGGAGAGTTTTGGTAAAGGTGGGGCATGGAGTTTCAGTGTGAAATTGTAAATCAGAGGGCAAGAGTTAATAACCTTTAGTAAAAGTAAAATAAATTTATAATGAGCAACAAAATTTGATTAGTAGGAAGAATTATTTAATCTGCCAAAAATCCTAAAATTTTATTCATATCTTTTTTTTTCAAGCCACTTAATGTCAATATTTATTTTTTAAAGGAGGTGCATTTAAAATAATCTTTCTTTTTCCCTTTAGGATTTCTTTTATTAATTTTATTTAAATTTACTTTTTATTGTGGTAACATTGGTTTATATCGTTACATAAATTTCAGGTGTAAATCATTATATTTAAATTTCTTTGTACATTACATCATTTTCACCGTCCAAAGACTAATTACAATCCATTACTACACACATGTGCCTAATCACCCCTTTTGCCCTCCTCCCTCTGCCCTTCCCCTCTGGTAGCCACCAATCGAATACATGTCTCTATGTGATTGATTGTTGTTGTCTTCTACTTATAAGTGAGATCATACGGTATTTGACTTTCTCGCTCTGGTTTCTTTGGCCTAGCATAATACCCTCAAGATCCATCCATGTTGTCAAAATGGCTGGATTTCATCATTTCTTATGGCTGAGTAGTATTCCATTGCGTATATATACCACATCTTTATCCATTCGTCCCTTGATGAGCACCTATGTTGCTTCCAAATCTTGGCTATTGTGCATAATCCTGCAATGAAGATAGGGGAGCATGTATCTTTACACACTCGTGCATTCATGTTCTTTGGATAAATATCCAGCCGTGGAACAGCTGCATTTTATGGCAGTTCTAGTCTTAATGTTTTGAGGAATCTCCATACTGTTTTCCATAGTGGCGACACCAGTTTGCACTTCCTCCAGCAGTGTATGAGGGTTGCCTTTTCTCCACATCTTGTCCAACACTTGTTGTTTCCTATCTTGTTAATTATAGCCATTTGGATGGGAGTGAGGAGATATCTCATTGCACTTTTGATTTGCATTTAACTGATAGTAATGTTGAACATGGTCACATAGTGCTCCATCTTGCTTTTTATTTCATTCAGCTACTCTTATGTCTTTTAATTGAGAGGAGTTTAATTCATTTTTATTTAAAGTAACTGTTGATACATAAAGACCTACTATTTACGTTTTGTTGTTATCTGCTTGATAATTCTTTTGTCCATCTTTCCCTCTTTTGAAGACTTCCTTTATGATTTGCTGATTTTTGTACTGAAATTCTATGATTCCATCCTCTTTTTCTTTCATGTATCTTCTATAGGTGTTTCCTTTGTAGTCAACCATGAGGTTTACATACAAAAATCTTATAGTGATAATAGTCTATTTTAAGCTCATACAAACTATTTTAAGCTCATACAAACTGTATACTTTAACTTGTCTTCTCCACACTTTATGTCATTGATGTCACAATTTATATCTTTTTATATAGTGTATGTATTAGCATGCCTTTTTAGTTATAGTTATTTTTAATGCTTTTGTTTTTTAATTATTGTACTATAATAAAAAATGATTAATATGCCACCATTATAGTATAACAGTTCCTTATTTGTCTACATATTTACCTTTACCAGTAAGTTTTATACTTTTATATACTTTTGAGTTGCTCTTTAGTGTCTTTGTGGTTCTACTTGAAGAACTCTCTTTAGCGTTTCCTGTAAGGTAGAGCTAGTGGTGATGAATTGTCACATCTTCTGTTTGTCTGGAAAGGCTACATCTCTCCTTCATTTTTTTAAAGTCAGTGTTGCCAGGAATGGTATTCTTTGTTGACAGTTTTTTCTTTCAGCATTTTGGATATATCACCCCACTCCCTTCAGACATGGAAGGTTTCTTCTGTGAAATCTGCTGACAGTTTTAGGGGTGCTCTGTTGTATGTGATGAGTTGCTTTTTTCTTACTGCTTTCAAAATTCTCTCTCAGTCTTTGACTTTTACATTTTATTGTAATGTATTTTGGTGTAGAGTTTTTGGATTATTTCGTATTTGTAAATTTTGGGGGCTTCATGAATTTGGATGTTTAATTTCCTTCCCAGAATTAGGAAGTTTCGGCTATTAATATTTAACTAATATTTCTGCCACTTTTTCTTTCTCTTCTCCTTTGACTCTCATATTGCTTGTAGTCATTCATTTTCTGTTGTTCCATGAGTTACTCAGCCTTTCTTAACTTTTAAAAATTTTTTTTTCTCCTTGACTGGATAATTTCAAATGACCTGACTTTGAGTTCACTGATTCTTTCTTCTACTTGATGAAATCTGCTGTTGACATATTGTTTTTACTAGTATTCTCTTATAATCCTTTGTATTTCTGTGGTATCCATTGTAATTTCTCCTCTTTCATTTCTAAGTTTGTTTATTTGATGCTTCTGTCTTTTTTTCTCAGCGAGTCTAGCTAAGGGTTTGTCAATTTTGTTTATCTCTCAGAGAACCAGCTCTTAGTTTCATTTATTCTTTCTATTGTTTTTGAGTCTCTATTTGATTAATTTCTGCTCCAATTTTTATTATTGCCCTCCTTATGCTGAATTTGGGCTTGGTTTGTTCTTCTTTTTCTAGTTCTATTAGTAGTAGTTTAAGTTTACTTACTTGATATTTTTCTCATTTGTAGAGATGAGCCTGTATTGCTACGAATTTTCCCTTTAGAACCACTTTTGCAGTATCCCACAAGAGTTGGTATATTGTATTTTCATTTTCATTTGTCTATGGGTATTTTAAATTTCTCCTTTGATTTCTTCGTTGAACCAGCGGTTGTTCAGTAGCATGCTGTTTAGTCTCCACATATTTGTGACTTTCTCAGCTTTTTTCTTATAGTTGATTTCTATTTTTATAGCATTGTGGTCAGAAAAGATGCTTGATATGATTTCAATCATCTTAAATTTACTGAGGTTTGCCTTGTTTCCAAGCATAGGTCTATCTTTGAGAATGTTCCGTGTGCACTTGAGAAGAATGTGTATTCTGCTGCTGTTGTGGGAAGGGTTATGTTAAATCTACTGCTCTTTGTCATAATATAATCTTAGACTACTAGAACTAGGATATATATCTTCCCAAAAACTTGTGAAGAAAAAGAGAATAAAAGAAAACTTGGAAGTTTAGTTGTAACTTGGAAGAGGAAGGTTGAAAATAAATAGTTAAAAAATATATCACTGAGTAAATTATAAAATAATAAAGCGTAGAAATATGTTTAGTGTAAAATATGCTTTAAGACAAAAATTGTTTAAAACAACACACACAAAAAACTTTCAAATGATGAAAGGTACACTAGACGAAGCACTGGTGAAAGTGTTAAGAACGTAGTTTTCAGTTTTCAGTATCAAACTTTTAACATTCAGATCCCAGTCTTGCCATTTTCTATGTTACCTCAGACAGATTATCGAACTTCTCTGTGTTTGCCTTATTTTTAACACTGCTGTCTTTTTGATATGTATCAAGTATACATGTATATATATATATATACACACACACACACACACATATACATATATACGTATATATGGGGAAGTTTGGCTTTCTGAGTGAATTCAGAATGCTATGACAGAAAGTTACTTATTATAAGAATCTGCCCTGTTTATTTCTTCCTTAGCCATTGTAATTGATCATTGTCTTATTGCACATTTGTTTATAGTTTACTATCTGCCTTGCCCACTAGAATATAGGCTCCATGGGGGCAGGAACTTTGTCTGTCATGTTCACCATTTTATCCCCACTGCCTGGAAGACAGTCTGAGACACTGTCAATGTTCAATAGATATCTGAGAAATGAATGAATGAATGAATGAATGAATAGAGGAAGTACTTTTCCCACCTATTGAATTTCTCCATGATCCACCTGAGGTATCAGTTCAAGACTATGGATTACAATTACAGCAGGTGAGTCATACATGTGTCAGGATTCCCTCACAGTTTTCCCTCTGAAATAATCATGAAAGCATGAAAAGGGGGTCATGAATTCCATTAGCTGGGGGAGTGATAATGTTGGTCAATGATCTTTTACTCCAGAAGGAATTCCCACTAACCAAACCTCTGAGGCAGAAGAAAGAGGAGTCTGCATACAGTGCTTTTCCAGCTTTGCAAACTGGAATGACAGAATCAGTGGTTTGCATCATTATCTGCATACAAAATCACTTGAGGAACTTATTAATCCCAATGCCCAGGCCACACTACAAATCAATTAAATCAAAATCTTTGAGATGAGATTCATATATGAGCATATTTTAATTTTCCAGGTAATTCTGACGTTCAGCTGAGGTTGAGACACTGAGGCAGTCACTCTCAAACTGTAGCATACATCAGAATCACACAGAGGGTTTGCTAAAATACCAAGAATATTCTGTTAAAAGGGGATAGAAGCAGGGCCAGCCAGGTGGCGCAGCGTTAAGTTTGCCCGTTCCACTTCTCAGCGACCCGGGGTTCGCCGGTTTGGATCCTGGGTGCAGACATGGCACCACTTGGCAGAAACCATGTTGTGGTAGGCGTTCCACATATAAAGTAGAAGAAGATGGGCATGGATGTTAGCTCAGGGTCAGTCTTCCTCAGCAAAAAGAGGAGGATTGGCAGTAGTTATCTCAGTGCTAATCTTCCTCAAAGAAAAAAGGGGGGGATAGAAGCTAGAGAGGCTCCAGACAACTAACAAATGTGTAAGAAGTGGTCTTTTGAGGTGGAAAGCCAGGCTAGCTCACCCTTGTATTATAGCCTAATAGTTCCTCTAAAGGGAGAAATAGCTCTGTTTGGAGTGTATGTCTCTAAATGGGAATAGTCCTTTAGGCACAGTCAATGCAATACAGGAAAGCCCAGAAGACAAGCAACTGAGGTACAGTGCCTGCCTATACATATTGCCCACTTGTCTCTGTAACTTAAAAGAGGGAGCAATACCGGGGCTGGCCCTGTGGCTGAGTGGTTAAGTTCCCGCCCTCTGCTGCAGGAGGCCCAGTGTTTCGCTGGTTCGAATCCTGGGCGCGGACATGGCACTGCTCATCAGACCATGCTGAGGCGGCGTCCCACGTGCCACAACTAGAAGGACCCACAATGAAGAATATACAACTATGTACCGGGGGGCTTTGGGGAGAAAAAGGAAAAAATAAAATCTTTAAAAAAAAAAAAAAAAGAGGGAGCAATACCACTGCCTTTGTACCTTTCCATGTAAGTTGTACAAACAGAATCGTTGGGCAGTTTAGCAGAAAATGTCAGTTGTAAAGATGTACTTTTAATAAATACTCCCAAAGTATTTTAAGATCTTCAGAATCACACAAAAGCGACAACAAATTCAAAAGACAACGGAACATAAACCCAAAGAAATCAAGTTTGTAGTGCTATCACCACGTGTTGCTACATTAAAATAAATGTAATGAATATCTTTAGTGATTCAGGTGAAAGTACCATGCACATAAAACAGGAACAGACGGTTATGAAACATTAACAAGAAGTTATGAAAAAATCCAGTGGAGATTTTGGAAGGAAAAATATAAGAATATATCATGGCCTTGTTTCAGAGGCTCAACATATACAGCCATTTCATTGTTTTAATGGCTATATAGTAATCCATAGAATGAAAGCGCCATATTTTTTTTTAACCATTCCTTTATTGATGAGCACTAGAATCTTTTCAACATTTCTACTATTTAAACAATCATGCAATGAACATAGTTTTGTATGTATATGTGTATTCTCAGGTTATTATTATCTCTTAGATAGATCTTTCAAAGGGGAATTTTATTTGTTTTTTACTTTTTTGAGGAAGATTAGTCCTGAGCTAACATCTGCTGCCAACCCTCCCCTTTGAAGACTGGCCCTGAGCCAACATCTGTGCCCATCGTCCTCTGCTTTATTTGTGGGATGCCTGCTACACACCATGGCTTGACAAGCAGTGCACAGGTCTGCACTCAGGATCTGAACTGGCGAACCCCAGGCCGCTGAAGCAGACTATGTGAAATTAACCACTGTGCCACCAGGCTGGCCCCTCAAAGGAGAATGTTAGGAGATAGCATTTAAAACTTTTACAAATTTGCCCAGATTATTTCCTCCAAATTTCTAGCAAATCCATAGCTTTACCATAATAGATGAGAGTACCTTTTTCTCAGATACTTGCTATTCCCAGATATACAGCTTTATTTTAATGTTTGCTTACTCTTCTCTAGCCTCATTGGCTCATTCTTCAATGGATTTTTGAATTACTTTCATGAATCTGAACAGAGAAAAAATTACCTGAAAAGCTCTTACCCCAAACTTTAACTTGATTTGTCTGCTCACTTAATTCAGCTATGTAATTTATTATCTGCCTCCCAACACTAGAATACTGGTATGCAAGTTCTGTGAGTCAAGGATAATTTTTCTGTCTTGTTGGAAGGAAGGAATGGGTCACCAATCTCTAGCAGCTTTGAAATCAAGAGCTTGAAATCCACTAGATTTCAAGGCCTAGGAATACTCCTCTGTGACTCTATGTTGCACCTTCTGGGCCCATTGCTCCAGCCTATGGTCTTGTACCTCAGATCTCTGTGAATACAGCCTCAGTATCTGTATCCACGGCTCTTTACCCTGGATCCAAGGCTTTAGTTTCTGGGCCTAAGTTTCTTCTATTGAAGACATTCTTCCTTTTTCTTAAAGAATAGCACATATTTGAACTGAATTGTTTTATCAGCCAACTTCATTCTTGTAGAATTTTAAGTCTCTCAGCTTTCTTTCTTTTGGTTTTGTCTCTTTCTCTTTCAGTCTCAGTACAGTATTTCTAACCATATATCATTTAAAAAAATCGTTTGTGTCTCATATGTCATGGTATTCACGTCAGTAGACAAGAAGGTCGTTTAAAAATCTTCCCTGGATAATCCTATCTCTTCTCCTCACTTCTTTTGAGAATGTTGTGGGATTCGTGAGTCACATGCCTAAACTCTTCAGCAGTGGAAAAGCATTTTCCTACCACACGTTTGGCTTTCTCTCTAGTGCATACTTTTTAAACAGCAAATATTACAATTTTAGTATCTTTTATTTGAAATCTAGATATGCTGAGAATTTCCCAAATCATCAACTCCTAGTTCCTTTTGCGTAACTGTCCTTTGTTAAATTATTTGTGTTTTTTCACAGTCTACTGTAACAAGTAAGAAACCTAGCTGCACCTTCAGCATTTTGCTTGTAAGTCTCCTCAGGAATATATCCAAGTTCCTTGCTTACAAGTTCTGCTTTCCACTTAACAGAAGGACAGAATTAAGCTAGGCTTCCTGCCAATTATAACAAAGATCACCTTTTCCCCACTTTCCAAAGACATATTCCTTGTTTCTTTCTGAGGCCTCACTAGCAGAGTGGATTAAAAAGCATGACTCCTCTATGCTATCTACAAGAAATTCAATTCAAATATAATGATAGAAACTGGTTGAAAGTTAAAAGATGGAAAAGGATGTAGCATGCAAACGTTAATTGAAAGAAAGCAGGAGTAGCTATTTTAATGTCAGTACAGTCTTCAGCACATAGACAATTACTAGACTCAGAGAGAAATATAACGTAATGTTATTATTCTTGAAATGATAAAAAAATGGAAATGGAGAACAGATTAGGAGTTTCCGGAAGTTGAGGAGGGGATGGAGACAAAAAGGAAGTCATTGTGGCTGTAACAGTTCACAAAAAGGAGCTGTGGGATCTGTATCTTGACTGTGTCAGTTTCAGAATCCTGGCTGTGATACTTTACTATAGTTTTGCAAGATGTTACCATTTGGAGAAACTCAGTAAAGGGTATATGGATTTTTGTATTATTATTTCTTACAACTCCATGTGAATATATAATTATCTCAAAAATAAAACATTTAACAGAAAAGGTGCTATCATCTAGAAATAAACAAAAACATAAGCTCTTTTTTTCCCAGAAGGATTTCTATTTCTAAGTGAAATTATATGTGCTACATTATCTTTATTTTTGTGAGTCCCAAATCAGTTGGAATGATTTTAGCAATCCATTGAAAGTTTTCATTAAAAAAGAACTAATGCACTTCAAAAAAATGTAGAGATGACTGTAGCCAGGATGTATACACATGAGCGTATGTACCTGTAGCTCTCTCTGTCTTGAGGGTTTTCAGTGGAATTTTCATAAACAAGTAATGTACTCAGGGATTATATCCCCAAAGACACCAAATTTCATATATGTAGCCTTGCTTTACAGTGACTATTCTTTGGCATTTATTCTTCTTGTTGAGGTACAAATATCTGCAAGTAGTAATTTTCTTTTTACATTGATATAGAAATGTTTCCTTCTTAATTTTGTATTAGAATTTAGGGTTTAATTATCCTAAGGAAATAACCATTTGTTGAGCATTCACTTCCCTCTGTGAGCTGTGCTTTCTGTGATCTTGTACATAATCTTATTCAAACCAAGAATCCTGTGTGGTATATGTATATGTTTAACAAATAAGGTAATGCAGGGTTGAAGAGTTGATGTAAATTGTCTAAGATTCCACATTTAGGCAGTGGTGAAGGTGGAATCTGATCCCAGGCCTCTACAGACCCATAGCTGATTACATTTTTGCACAACACTTTGCTTCCATGCCATAAGGGCGCTAATAACCAACTCTGAATTTGTCTTATTCATCTATTTTCCTTAAAATTTCAAACTTTCATTCAGTCTTGGGTCTGTGCCTATTAAATAAAATTTCTAGGTCCATCCAGAATAAAGATAAGGAATCTAGGACTTTGGAGTTCAGACACGTAATTACATGGTGCTCATAACAGGCATGTTGTTGCTCAGTTAATTCACATATACCATTTTTCAAGTATTTCTGTTAAGAATAAAAGTATGCCCTATAGCTGCCTGAGCACGTGACTGTTATGCTATGGTGTGTGTGTGTGTTCAATCTTCTTGACATTGTATATTTGAAAGAAAAATATTATTATTCTGAAATTTTAGTTGATTATAATTCAAAGACATCCTAAACTAAAAAGATGATGCAAATATGAGCAAAGTTTTTTAACTTAAAACATTTTTTTTTCTGAATAATCCTGGCCTTACATCAATGAACATATACAGTGTCAAGTTTTACATGAGGTATTATGTATAAAAATACTTCCTGCAAAATTTACACTTGAGTGTCTCTGTTCTTGTAATTTTTATTACATAACCACTGTAAAAATAAGTATTCAAATTATAATACTTCCTTCCAAACTAATATCCATTTGATCTTTTTTCAGTGGGTGCCATTCCCAGTATAGATGGGGACTGGAAACTGCACAACGGTGGCAGAGTTCATTCTTTTAGGGTTAACGGAGGATACTACAGTTTGTGCCATTTTATTTATTGTGTTTCTGGGAGTCTATGTGGCCACTTTAATGGGCAATGTCAGCATAATCACGTTAATCAGAAGCAGCCCTCAGCTTCATACCCCAATGTACCTTTTCCTCTGCCATCTGGCCCTTGTAGACATGGGGTACTCCTCATCAGTCACACCTGTCATGCTCATGAGCTTGCTCAGGGAAGGCACCTCTCTGCCCGTTGTTGGTTGTGTAGCTCAACTGTGTTCTGTAGTCACATTTGGGACAGCTGAGTGCTTCTTGCTGGCTGCCATGGCCTATGATCGCTATGTGGCCATCTGCTTGCCACTGCTCTACTCCACCCACATGTCCCCCAGAATCTGCATCCTCTTAGTGGGGATATCCTACCTGGGTGGATGTGTGAATGCTTGGACATTTACTAGCTGTTTATTAAGTCTGTCCTTCTGTGGACCAAATAAAGTCAATCACTTTTTCTGTGACTATTCACCACTTTTGAAACTTTCCTGTTCTCGTGATTTTACTTCTGAAATAATTCCAGCCATATCTTCTGGATCCATCATTGTGGTCACTGTGTTTGTCATTGCTCTCTCTTATGTCTCCATACTTTTCTCAATCCTGAAGATGCACTCTCCCGAGGGGAGGCACAAAGCCTTCTCCACCTGTACCTCCCACCTCACAGTGGTCACTCTGTTCTATGGGACCATTACATTCATTTATGTAATGCCTAAGTCCAGCTACTCAACTGAACAAAACAAAGTGGTGTCTGTGTTCTACACAGTCATGATCCCCATGTTGAACCCTCTCATCTATAGTCTGAGGAATAAGGAGGTTAAAAAGGCCATGGGAAAACTGATGACTGGAAGACATCGGTGGTCCTGAACCAATCTGTTTTTAAGAATAAACACTGTAATATGAGGAGCTATTCTGCAAAGGAATGGACAATGTACTAAGCAAATTTCCAGTTTATATTCATTGTATCCTAGACTCACATATAATTCTCAAGAAAATTTTCAGCTTAAAAAAATAAATATGGATTCATTAAGATAGGAACATCTATTAAAAAATGAATATTTTCTTTATCCTTCCACCACTCACCATTCTTACATTTATAAGTAAAAATATTTTCAAATAAGTTCTATGCTGTTTGAATTCAGTTTTCGGAATCAACAGCTGAAAGCATTTGAAGCTCCTTGAATGGGAAATAAAGAGTATTTTTCTATCCAAGTTCTCATCATTTGAACGAGATGATGCCTGTAGTCTAAAGATGATATAAAGATTGAAACCAGTGATACTGATGGTTGAAAAGCTTCTATTGTCCTGTGACCTGGACCTGACAAACAGGATGCCTCCCACAGTACCTACCCCTATGGATGAGCCTGATCTGGTCAACTCAGAAGATACCTGAAAACCACCTATAGCCAGTGGTTCTTCCCTTTCAGGAATCTATTCCATCAAATATCTTAAAGAATCCACAAAGGACAGCCTACTGGGAGCTATTTGGCAAGACCTAGTGTCTGTATTGTGAAGAAGTAAGGATTGTTTTTGTGTGTGTGAGGAAGATTGGCCCTGAGGTAACAGCTGTTGCCAGTCTTCCTCTTTTTGCTTGAGGAAGCTTATTGCTGAGCTAACATCTGTGCCAATCCTCCTCTACTTTATGAGGGATACCACCACAGTGTGGCTTGATGAGTGGTGCTAGGTCTGCTCCTGGGATCTGAAACTGCGAACACCAGGCCACCAAAGTGGAGCATGCAAACCTAACCACTATGCCACTGGGCCGGCCCCAGAAGTAAGAATTTTTTAAATTAGGGTATTTCGATCTTGGGAATGGAAGTAGCACACTGCTGAATGTCTGTTGAGCCATTTTCCCCCTCTTCTATTTATATTGCCTCTGATACTGAAAATTCTCCAGATTAAGTCTTCTCTGGACTTCCTCTCACTAAAATTGATCTGGCTACCACCATTGCTGAATGCCAATATGCCAATGAAATATTTCAGTTTGACCCTGGAACAGCACCATTCCCCAGGGGTCCAGCTGGTCACCTGGTGGCAGGTTGATTATGTTTGACTCCTTCCATCTGGCCTGTTGAATGCTTGGTTATGGTGCCAGTTGACAGAAGACAACTGAAAGTTTAGATTGCTGACCTGCAGAATAAGAAATACGCCTTAAAAATATATGAGCCTGAATGCATGATTCCAGGTTCCAGGGAGGTTGAGGTAGGAGTTGTCTTTCTCGCTATTATATTAAACAGCATACTGGTTTAGTTTTCTATTGCTGCTGTTACCAATTACTACAAACTTAGTGGTTAAAAGCAATACAAATTTTTTTATCTTACAATTCTGGAAGTCAGAAGTCCAATATGTGTCCCACTGGGATAAATTCAAGCGATGGGGCTTTGTTCTGTAGGTTCTAGTGGAAAATCCATTTCCCTCGATTTTCCAGCTTCTAGAGGCCACTCAGATTCTTTTGCTTGTGGCCTCCTTCCTCCATATTCAAAATTGGTGATATTACACCTCCCTGTATCTTCCTTTTCTAGTCACAACTTCAACTGACGCTCTTCAGGTTCCCTCTTCTACATTTAGGAATGTTTGTAATTATATTGGGCCTAACTAAATAAGCCAAGATGATCTCATTGTTTTAATGTCAGCTGAGCAGAAACCTTAATTTCATTTACAATCTTAATCCCTCTTTGCCATGTAAACTAACATATTCTCATTTTCTGGGGTTAGGATGTAGACACCTTTATGGGGCCATAACTATGCCTACAACATCCACTGAAAAACATTTTCCTTCCATCAATTATAGACAATAGCATATTTACCTCTAAATACTTCTGCCAATCTACTGATAACTAGAGGCCAATACTTTTCACATTTTGCTTTGTGTAAAACCTACTTAAAGTAATATGCTAATCTTATGTGTGCATTTATTAGGTATTGACAATTGAATACACCTTTGTAACTCAAACACCCAGCATAATATAGAACATTGCTATCCCCTCATAAAGTTCCCCCATCACCCTATCTTTTAAGACTTAGTTTATATCCTACAGACACACCTATTGTGTTCATTATTATTGTTATTTTTTTTACTGTGGTTTACTTCTAGATTTTCATAAAAATGGAGTCAAATGCTCTGCCCCTTTTCTGTAAGATTATTTTCAGACAGCATAAGGTTTTTGATCTTTATCCACATTGTTTTGTGTGTCAATAGTTTGTTGAACTGATAAACAAGCTCAATGATATTGCATAAGATTAATATATAAAAATTGTATATCTATACACTAGCAATGAACAATGCAAAAAGTAATTTAAGAAAACAATTCCATTAATAGCATCAAAATATAAAATATTTAGGATTAAATTTACCAAAATTGGAGCAAAATGTATAGTTTTATAACTATAAAATATTGTTGAAAAAAATGAAAGAAAACCTAAATAAATGGAAAAACATGCTATGTTCTTTATTGAGAACATAATATTGTTAAGATGGCAAAACTCCCCAAATTGATGTATTCATTGAACATAATCCCTAACAGAAGCTCAGGTGGCTTCTTTGTAGAAATTGACATGCTGATTCTAAAATTCATATGGAATTACAAGGGATCCAGAATTGCCAAAACATTTTTTAAAAAAAAGACAAAGTTGGAAGACTGACACTTCCCAATTTTAAAACCTAGTTCAAAGCAATAGTTCAAGATAGTGTGTGCTGATCTACAGATAGATAAGTAGTTCAGCGGAAGGGAATTGAGAATCAAGAATTAAATCCATGTGTCCATGGTTAATAGATTTCCAAACAGGGTGCCAGAACCACTTAATGAAGAGCCTTTTCAACAAATGTGCTGGGTCAATTAGATATCCACAAGTAAAAGAATGAGGTTGGGCTCTCACCTCACACCATATAGAAAATTAACTCAAAATGGAGGAAAGATTTAAACATAAGTGTCAGAACTATCAAACTCTTAGGAGAAAACATAGAGGCAAATCTTCATAATTTTTTTCCTGAGTTTTTTCTTCCTCTTCACATTTATCTTCTTCCTTGGCTTGGCTCCTTCTCTCACTCCCTCCTTCCTGTTGTTTTATTTTATTGTTTACTGAGGAAGATTTGCCCTGAGGTAACATCTGTGGCCAATCGTCCTATTTTGACCTTTTTTGCTTGAGGAAACTTAGCCCTGAGTTAACATCTGTGCCAATCTTTCTCTATTTTGTATGTGGATCACCACCACAGCATGGCTGTCACATGATATAGGTACACGCCTGGGATCCAAACCCATGAATCTGGGCCACTGAAACAAAGTGCCCTGAACTTAACCACCTGGCCACAGTTCTGCCCCTTTCCTTTTTCTCTCCATCCCATTTTTCTTACTTTATATTATTAGAGGCGACGAGTATAAAATTACTGTTAAATTGTCACTCATTTGTCTAAGTACAAACTGTCAAAATTCTCTGTCCAAACACCAGGACTCTTACTTCATATGTAGACAATAGTTCTCTCAGCTAGAAGCCATAAAGGAAATTGCAGGAAAACTGTTGTCTGGAGTGAGCTCCAGATTGGAATGTACTGTACGTATCCAAACTAGAGGCTAGTTTTTGGATAGATTTTGGCTCCTCTAGTTATTATCTGTTTCAATTGTGTAAAATGGTTTGAATTTTTGAGTCTTAATTTCCTTATCTACAAAATGGGAATAATAAAAATGATACCTATGTCCTCTGACTCACTGTTAGAATTAAACTGGGTAATTATGATCTTAAGAGAAGAACTTAGCATGTGGTTAGAGAACTGACAAAGAGGGAAAATCTCCTGGATGTGGGGCACAGAACATTGTGACAGTTGAGGCATCAACAATGGATTTCTCTCTTTTGTTCCTCTTCACATTTATCTTTTCTCCTTTACTGGCTCCTTCTCTGACTTCCACCTTCCTTCCTCTCTACTCCTTCTTTCCTCAAGCCCTCTTCACTCTCTCTTTTCCCCAAATCCATTGTCATGTAAATTCCTGTTTCCCTATTTTACAACTGGATTTGAGAACAGCAGAGTCTGTGGGGACAGGGACATGTAACAAACCCAATGACATGAGAGGAGACAAACTGAGATTCATGAAAAAGAGACGGAGAAAAAAAACATCAAATGGCAGTGAAGGTATGAACTGTGTTTATGATTTCATCCCTGGAATAATGTAAAACATGTTTTTGTGAATGAAAAGATACAAAGTTGGTTTCTGACTATTCCTACCTACTTGAGCATTGGTTTTATTGTCCTCTAAGCCAGCCAAAAATCTCTTCATTTTCAGTTATTCTTTGTAAAAGTCCTCTGATCGCTAGAACTAGGTGAATTCTAGTTTTCTTCAGCTATCTCATTCGGCTTTAATTATAAGCCACCCAATCTCTTAAAATTTCTAGAAGTCAAACTTACAGTTTTTTCATGACTAACCTTTGACTGCAGATGTTTTCATATTTTTGATAAGAGTGAAATCGAAATTCCTTTCTTTATTTTGAAAATACAGTGTTACCTTGAAAAGAATTGTTGGCTGTAGCAAAATATGTGTTTCAGTGTTCAACTTTTTCACTTAATGAAATATGCTTACTAATTACAAAACAAATCAGAGCCTTACTGGAAATTAGTACAAGTCTATAAAAATATAACTTTTATCTCAGTGAAAAGACATTTTAATAAATTGTTTTTGTATGATCTACTTTATATATAAAATTAACAGGTGAAACATCAGAGTGCTCCCAAGAGTTTCATTTTCCTCTTGGCTCTGGAGGCTTTTCAGCCTTTTGAGACCTGAACCTTGATGCTCATGTAGAAAACTTAGATATGGTTCGAAATTGTGACTCAAAGTAATTAATGAAATGAAAAAGTTAAAAAAAATTATGTGAAGAGGTTGAGGACTTAACACTTGGCAGGGGGCATTTGGGAAAATGGAATGGTGAGATTTGTGAAATGTGTGGTCAGAGAACCTCTATGAAAATTATAATTCAATGTTGAACAAAGAATGAGACATGAAGGCTCAGTAGGCTCTGATATCACATATAATCAACGTAGCTGTGATTTGAATCCCAGTTGGAAGCCCTGTGGGAGCTCTCCTCAGCTGCATTCACTCCAGTACAATACCATGCTCCCTCTCTTGGGATTCTTTTTTCTTTTCTGGGGTTTCTTTTCAAAGTATTTTGCTTTCATTGTAGAATCTTCTCTCCACTACACTCATCAACTTTTCACAGAATTCATTCTCTACCTCTTCACTGTAACTAAACCTAGTTGTCTGGGAAGGGCACATCTCCTTCTCAGCTGTATTGAAGAGAATTTACTCACTGCCCTATTCTGCAGGCACCAGCACACAATGTTGACATTCTCCTATCTTCTCACCATATTTCTAAATCATTTATCTGCATCTTCATGACAAAACATTTCCTTCATTGACATCAATATTATCCAGCTATGAAACAATATAGTATTGTCTTTAGAGTCCTTTGCTGACCACCCACTTTCTTCTCATTTATTAAAGACTGCCACCAGCTTCTTTCTCCTCTCCCTGTCTCAGTCCTGCCACAGTGTTGGTAATGGCACTCACTATGTAGTTGTACCATTAGACAATGTGATCTCAAAATGCCTAGAACCCCTTACAGCATCTAAAATCTTCCACTATCCGCATGAGAACCTTACACAATGTCCTCAATAAGATTGCAGTTACATAGAATACCTACCGCCTCTGTGGCTTTCATAAATTAGAAGCTATTTATCATTATCTGGGCTCTAACTTGATTTAAATCTGGTTTGAAATATTTGTTTTTTGAGGACTAGATGAAGTTAATTATGAAACCATCTAACCTAATCCCTTGTTTGGGGAGGGGAAGACTAGCTCTGTGACAGACTTCCATATTTTCCCCATATTTGGTACGTCAAAAATGTTTGTCAGATAAGTTTTTTCCAGAAATTCATCCATTCTAACCTAGTTTCTTTATTTGCTTGAAAATAATTGAGGAAAGTATTTTCTTAAAATTCTTTGCAGTTTCTCTGTAATATGATCATTCCATCATTTCAAATTTAAATTTGTGTTTATGTTTTCCCTTTTTTGGATTGAGTTAATGATCTTTTTCTCTCTCTCTCTTTCTGTTTCTGTCTCCTTCTGTCTCTCTCTTTGTCCCTCTCTCTTTCATTCTTTCCTTGTTAGTGTAACTTTCTTCCTTCCCTAAAGGCAACATAAGTGTATACTATATATGTGGGATAACATTAAAAAATATTTTAAAACTACATCTGGTTTTGTAGTAAGAAAACAGTTAGACTAGGATATATGAGGCAATTAGGAAGCACTTTTATTGCTTTTTCAAAAAGTGATGATTTTTTGGAAGTACTCTACTTTTTCCACAAAAAATGAAACTAAGGTACAGATTGCTTAAGTGACTATTCAAAGGCAATGCATTAATTCCACAAATATTTAATTAATGACTTTGATGTGTCAGGCACTTCTGTGGCTGGGAAATACAACATGGAGTAACACAAATATGAGCTCTCTTGTCTCAAACAGTGAAAAGTGCCATGAAGAGAATTAAAGGAAAGTGGTATGAGAGTGAGGAAGTAGGTGGCTATTCTGGATTTTAGAGTCAGGAAGGCCCTTTCTACAGAACTGACACGTAACTTGGTGATTGCAATGCAGTAAGCAGCCCACCATTTAAAGATCTAGGGGGACAGCATGACAGACACAGGAAACAGCTTGTGCAAAGACCCCATGGTGGGAATGAGCTTGACTTATTCAAGGAATATCAGGACAGTCAATGTATCCAGGACACCTCTCTCATGTAACCTGTAAACACTTTATGAGACAAGGAGTAGTATTGTGCCCATGTTTGAGATAAAGAAACTATGGCTTAGAGAGCTACATCATTTGTGAAGGTGATAAAGTTTGTTAAAGGAGGAGCTGGTATTTACAACATGCAGAGTGACTCTGGAGAAGACCTTCTTAACTAGCAAATTAAAGTGTCCCTGTAAGTGTGACTGCCCCAGCATGGCATTCAAGGTCCACCTGTCCACCTCATCTTCTGCCACCAACCCCCGCCAAGGGCAAGAAGCATGAAATAAAAGTCAGCCAGATTGTAAAGGAAGAAGTACAGCTATCTGAATTTGCAGACAATATGATGATATATATAAAATATAGATGTATAGAAAAATATAGCAATACATGAAAAACTATAGCAACAAATAAATGAGTTCAGCAAGATGTAGTATGCAAGATAAATATAGAAATAAATTGTCTTTCTTTGCATTAGCCGTAAACAATCCATAAAATGATATTAAGAAAATTTCATTGACATGGGGCAGGCCCCATGGCTGAGTGGTTAAGTTTGCATACTCTGCTTCGACAGCCCAGGATTTCACTGGTTCAGACCCTGGGCGTGGACATGGCACCACTCGTCAGGCCATGCTGAGGTGACATCCCACATAGCACAACCAGAGGAACTCACAAGTAGAATATACAGCTATATACTTGTGGGCTTTGGGGAGAAGAAAAAAAAGAAGATTGGCAATAGTTGTTAGCTCAGGTGCCAATCTTTAAAAAAAAAAGAAAATTTCATTTATAATAGCTTCCAAAAAAGTAAAATATTTAGGAATAAATTTAACAGAAGAAGTGCAAAACTTATACTCTAGAAATTACAAAACATTGCTGAAATAAGTGAAAGGAAACCTGAATAGATCAGAAAACATGCCACGGTTCATGGATCTATAATAATGTTAGGATGGCAATTGATCTGCAGATCAACACCATCTCTATTAGAATCCTGGCTTCTTTGTAGAAGTTGACAAGATGAATCTAAAACTTATATGTAAATGTAAGCGACACAGTATAGCCCAAACAATCTTTTAAAAATGAGACCAAAGTAGGAGTCACACTTCCCAATTTCAATACTTATTACAAAGCAACAGTAATCAAAACAGTGTGACTGGCCTATGGGTTGACATGGAGATTAAAGAAATAGAATTGAGAGTTCAGAAATAAACCCATGTGTGTTTGGGAACAGATTTTCAACAAGCCTTCCAAGAACTTTCAATGAGTAAAGAATTGTCCTTTCAGTAAATGGTGCTGGGTCAACTGGATATCCACATTCTGAAGAAGAAAGTTGGACCCTTCCCTCACTTCATTACAAAAATTAATACAAATGGATCAAAGATGTACCATAAAAGCTAACCTATTATAGAACTCTTAGAAGAAAGCATAGAGGTAAGTCTCCATGATCTTGGACTTAGTAAAGGATCCTTAGTTATGACATCAAAAGCATGGGCAATGAAAGAAAAAGTAAATGAATCAGACTTCATTAAAGTTAAACTCTTGTGTTCCAAAGGAAATTATGAAGAAATAACACAGAGAATAGGATAAAATATATGCACATATATATCTTATTAGGGACTCATGTATAGAATTATAAAGAGTTCTTACAATTCAATACAAATAACCCAATTTAAAAATGGGCAAGAGTGATGTCAGTGTCAAGGTGGAGTGGCTTGTTGACTTTGTCTCTTCCCTCTAAGTTACATTAAATCAGATATTTATTGACCAATGGAATATTCCCTACACAGCACAACAGGACCTCTAAGAGATCCATGCATCTATACATCTGAATGTGAGTAGACTGGACCCCCATGAGGCATTCTAACTAGTGGAGCAGCCCTCTCCCCTTCCCTGGAGGCAGCAATCCAGGGTGTGGATTGTCATAGTGCCCCAAATGCCTGTGAGTGTTTGCTGCAGGGGAAGAAAAATACAGGTGCACCTTGCTCCATGCCTGTCTCCCAGTGGATCCAGCCTACATGGTTGCAGCCAGGGAAGAGAAAAACAGGTGTGGCTTGCCCCCTCCTTGTCTCCCAGCAGATCCAGCCTGCACACTTGTGAGTGATTGCAGTGGTGGGGAGGAAAAAAACAGGTGTGGCTTGCCCCTGCTTGTCTCGCAGCAGATTCAGCCTGCATGCCTATGAGCAGTCACAGCAAGGGCATGAAACACAAGTGCAACTTTCTCCCTGCCCTTCTCCTATTAGACTCAATACACACACCCCCTCCCTCTCTCCTGGCAGTGGCCAGGTCTTTCCAACAGTGGGATAGTATACAAAAGTGGATTTTCCTGGCTGGGGTGGGGTGCTTTGGCCTGAGTTTTCAAAACATACCAGGTAGTGCCAGAGACTAGAGGCCGCAGAGTGAGCAGCAATGAAACTTCTCCCTATTTAGCTCCTGCTCCCCTTTAGCAATGGCAGGTGGAACCTGTGAACAGAGGCTTCAGGAACTACAGCAGAACCAGTGACATAGCCCCAGTGGTGGTGTCACTGACACAGGCTGCATCAGCAGCTGGGCCTGCATGCAAGACCCTGAGTCCCCAGGTCACTGGCAGTGATAGTGACATCCAGGAACCCAGAACCAGCATCCCCAGACAACCCAGCAGCAGCAGTGTAGGCAGTGAAAAGGATAGCAACACCTGAGCCTGTGAAGAGCCTGGGGAGAGCCAGTGGAGGTAAACGAGACCCAGAATCAATAGATGTGCTTGCAGCCAGCCTGGTGGCCTTGGTGGCAACACCAGAAATTGTAGTGACATCATAAGCATTAAGGTACCAGTGACCCCAGAGCCACAAGCAGCATAGGAGGGCACTGATGAGGCATTTGGCAGAGACAGTGGAAGGTGAAAAGTCCAGGCTGTGAAATACAACCAGAAGTAGCTCAAAACCAAAGTAAACAAAGCTGTACCAAATAAGAAAGGTGGTTACTACCACAGATGCTCTGGCAGAGGATGACTTCATGACATCATGAAGAACTACAGTAACACAGCAAAACAGAAAGAGAATGACAGCTCTCCAGAAACCAAACTTGAAATTACAGAAGATTACAGTCTAACTGACAGAGAATTCAAAGAAGTTGTCATAAACTCAACAAATTACAAGAAAACTCAGAAAGACAGCTCTATGAGCTCAGGAATAAAATTAATGAACAGAAGGAGTACTTCACCAAAGATATTGAAACTCTAAAAAACAAAAACCCAACATTTCTGGAGATGAAGAACACAATTAATGAGATGAAGAATAATGCAGAAAGCATTAAAAATAGAGCAGACCATACAGAAGAGAGAATTAGTGAGCTTGAAGACAGACACCTATAAATGATTCAGTTGGAGGAGGACAGAGAACTAAGATTAAAAACAAATGAAGAAATTCTTTGAGAAATATCCTACTCAATTAGGAAAAGTAACATAAGGATTATAGAAATCCCAGAAGGAGAAAGGAGAAGAGACCTTATTCAAAGAAATAATCTCTGAGAACTTCCAAACCTGGGGAAAGAACTGGATATATAAGTATGTGAAGCAATAGAACTCCTAATTACCTCAATGCAAAAATGCTTTCTCCAAGGCATATCATATTAAAACTGGCAAAAGTCAACGACAAAGAAAAAAATATTAGGGGCAGCAATCAAGAAGAAAATAACCTACAAAAGAACCTCTATCTGGCTGTTAGCAGATTTCTCAGGAGAAACTCTACAGACTAGGAGAAAGTGGAATCATATATTCAAAACACTGAAAGACAAAACTATTAGTGAAGAATATGCTATCCAGCGAAATTATCTTTCACATCTGTTGGAGAAATAAAAGCTTTCCCAGACAAACAAAAGCTGAGGGAGTTCATTGGCTCTAGACCTGCCTTATGAGAAATGATGAAAGGAGCCCTCTTACTTGAAGCAAAAATGCAAAGGTTTACAAAGCTTTGAGCAAGAGATAAATAGAGAGACAGAATCAGAACATTGGACAACCATATCAGAATAGGTTAGTAAACATTTAATTATAGCATAAAGGATAAAGGGAAAGGAAGCATCAAAAATAACTATTACTACCTCAATTTGGTAATAAACTGACAACTCAAAAAAACAATAATTTATGACAGCAAAAACATAGATGGAGAAGAGGAGAGGTATGGAACCTGCATAGGCTAATGGAGATAATAGGCTCAGTCTGAAATCATAAATAAAGAGAAAATGAAGAAGAAAATCACAGAAAACCACCAAACTGAAATAGCAGTCAGGAATACAAGGAGAAAGAAACAATGGAAATATAGAACAACCAGAAAACAAAAATAAAATGGTAGTATTAAGCCCTCAAATATCAATAATCACTCTAAATGTAAATGGACTGAATTCACCAATCAAAAGACACAGAGTGGCTAGATGATTAAAAAACAAGACTCAACACTTTGCCGCCTCCAGGAAACACATCTCAGCTCAAAAGCCAAACATAGGCTCAGAATGAAGGGATGTAAGATGATGCTCCAAGCAATGGCAAGCAAAAGAAAGTGAATGTTGCCCTACTTATATCAGACTAAATGAACTTCAAGATAAGAAAGATAACAAGAGATAAAGATGACCACTATATAATGATAAAAGGGACATTCCACCAAGAAGATGTAACACTTATTAATATATATGCACCTAACACAGGACCACCAAAACATATAAAGCAACTATTAACAAACCTAAATGGAGAAATTGACAGCAACACAATAATGGTAAGGAACGTTAATGGTCCACTTACGTCAATAGATAGATTATCCAGAGAGAAAGTTTGCAAGGTAAGAGTGGCTTTTAATGAAACACTAAACCAGATGGACTTAGATATATATAGAACATTCCAACCAATAACAGCATAATACACATTCTTCTCAAGTGCACATGGAACATTTTCAAAGATATACCATGAGTTGGGAAACATGACAAGCCTTAATAAATTTAAGAAGATTGAAATCATATCAAGAATCTTTTCTGACCACAATGGTATGAAACTAGAAATCAACTACAAGAAAAAGTCTGGGAAAGTCAGAAATTTGTGGAGACTAAACAACATGATACTGAACAAATATTGGATCATTGAAGAAACCAAAGGAGATATCAAAAAATACCTGAAGACAAATAAAAATGAAAACACAACATACAGTTTATGGTATGCAGTAAGAGAAGTACTAAGAGGGAAATTTACAGCATTACAGGCCTATCACAAAACCCAAGGAAAACTCAAATAAATAAATACCTAAGTGCAACTAAAAGGACTAGAAAAAGAAGGACAAAGAAAGCCCAAAGTCAGTAAAAGGAAGGAAATAATAAAAATCAGAGCAGAAAGAAACGTAATAGAGACTAAAAAACCAATAGAAAGAATCAGTGAACCTTAAGAATTGGTTCTTTGAGAAAGCAAACAAAATTGGCAAACCCTTAGCAAGACTCACCAAAAAAAAAAAAAAAACTCAAACAAGTACAATCAGAAAAGAAAGAGGAGAAATTAGAATCACATCACAGAAATACAAAAGATTATAAAAGAATCTTATGAAAAGCTATATGCTAACAAATTGGATAACCCAGAATAAATGGATAAAGTCTTAGAATCATACAACCTCCCAAAAGTGAATCAAGAAGAAATAGTGAATCTGAATTGAACAATCACAAGTAAGTAGATTGAAACAGTAATCAAAAGCTCCCCCAAAACAGAAGTCCAGGACCAGATAGCTTCTCTGGTGAATTTTACCAAACAGTCAAAGATTTAATACATAGACTTTTCAAGCTCTTCCAAAAAATGAAGAGGTTGTAACACTTATTAACCCATTTGATGAGGCCAATGTTACCCTGATACCAAAACCAGACAAGGAAAACACAAAGAATGAAAATTACAAGCCAATATTGCTGATAAACGTGCATGCAAAAATCTTCAACAAAATATTAGCACATCAAACACAACAATACATTAAAAGGATCATGCACCACGATCAAGTGGAATTTATTCCAGGGATGCAGGGATGGTTCAGCATCTGAAAATCAATCAATATGCTTCATCACATTAACAAAATGAAGAATAAAAATCACATGATCCTCTCAATAGATGCAAAGAAAGAATCTGACAAGATCCAACATCCATTTATGATAAGAACTCTGAATAAACTGTGTATAGAAGGAAAGTTCCTCAACATAATAAATGCCATATATGACAAACACACAGCCAACATCATTGGCAACAGTGAAAAGCTGAAAGCTATTCCTCTGAGAACAGGAACAAGACAGGATGCCCACTTTTCTTCAAGATGGTACTGGAAGTTTTAGCCAGAGCAATTAGGCAAGGAAAAGAAATAAAAAGGATCCAAATTGGAAAGCAAGTAAAAGTGTCACCATTTGTGGATGACATGATTTTATACATATAGAAAGCCCTAAAAGAGCCACCAAAACCTATTAGAAATAATCAATGAATACAGTGAACTTGCAGGGTACAAAATCAATGTACAAAATTCAGTTGCATTTCTATACACTAGTAACAAACAAGCAGAAAGAGAAATCAATACAATCCAATTTACAATCACAAGAAAAAGAATAAAATATCTAGGAATATATTTAACTTAGGAGGTGAAAGACCTATACACTGAAAACTATGAGACATTATTGAAAGAAATTGAAAGAAGACATAGAGAAATGGAAAAACATTCTTATGTTCATGGATTGGAAGAAAAAACACAGTTAAAATGTCTATCTCACCTAAAACAATCTACAGATTCAATGCAATCCCAATCAGAATTCCAATAACATTCTTCATGGAAATAGAACAAAGAACTCTAAAATTTGTATGGAACAACAAAAGACATTGAATAGCCAAAACAATCCTGAGAAAAAGGAACACATTTGAAGATATCACACTTCTTGAATTAAAAAATACTACAAAGCTATAGTTATCAAAACAGCATGGTGAGGCCGGCCCTGTGGCTACATGGCTAAAGTTTTGTGCTCTCTGCTTCACTGGCTGGAGGTTCATGGGTTGGGATCCTAGGTGTGGACTCACTCTACTCATCAACCATGCTGTGGAGGCTTCCCACATGCAAGTAGGGGAAGATTGGCACAGAGGTTAACTCAGGGCTAATCTTCCTGATGCAAATAAAAAAGAAGAGGACTGGCAATGAACGTTAGCTCAGGGTGAATCTTCCTTAGGAAAAGAAAAACAACCCCAAAACCAAAAACAAGCATGGTACTAGCAGAAAAACAGACACACGGATGAATGTAACAGAATTGAAAGCCCAGAAATCAAACCACACATCTGTGGACAGCTAATCTTTGACAAAGTAGCCAAGAACACACAGTGGAGAAAGGACAGTTTCTTCAATAAGGGGTGTTGGGAAAACTGGATAGCCACAGGCAAAAGAATGAAAGTAGACCAATATCTTACATCATACACAAAAAATTAACTCAAAATGGATTTAAGACTTGAATTTTAGACCTGGAACACTAAACCTCTTAGAAGAAAATGTAGTCAGTACACTCTGACATGAATCTTAGCAGTATCTTTTCATATATCTTGTCTCCTCTGGAAAAGGAAAAAAAAGAAACAGTAAGCAAATGAGACCACATCAGACTAAAAAGCTTCTGCATGGCCAAGGAAACCATGAACAAAATGAAAAGACAACCCACTAACTTGGAGAAAATATTTGCAAATCATATATCCAACAAAGAGTTAATTTCCAAAATACATAAAGAACTCATAAAACTCAAAACAAAATAACAAACAACCTGATGAAAGAAGTAGGCAGAGGATATGGACATTTTTCCAAAGAAGATATACAGATGGGCAATAGGTATATTAAAAGATATTCAGCATCACTAATTATCAGGGAAAGTGAGTCAAAACAACAATGAGATATCACTTCACACCAGTCAGAATGGTTATAATTAACAAGACAAGAAATAATAAGTGTTGGAGATAATGTGGAGAAAAGGGAACCATCATACACTGCTGGTGGGAATGCAAACTGGTGTAGCCACTGTGGAAAACAATATGGAGAGTTCTCAAAAAAATTAAAAATAGAAATACCATATGATCTACCTATTCCACTACTGATTATTTATCTAAAGAACATGAAATCAATAATTCAAAAAGATATATGCATGTTCATGTTCATCACAGTAAAATTCACAATAGCCAAGATGTGGAAGTAACCCAAGTGTCTATAAACTGATGAATGGATAAAGAAGACATGGTGTATATATATATATATATATATATATATATATATACAATGGAATACTACTCAGCCATATAAAATAGAAAAATCTTCCCTTTTGCCACAACAGGGATGGACCTTGATGATGTTATGCTAAGCGAAAGAAGCCAGTTAGAGAAAGCCAAAACACTGTATGATTTCATTCATATGTGGAAGATAAACAAATGAATATATAGACAATTGAACAGATTAGTGGTTGCCAGAGGAGAAAGGGGTGCAGGAAGGGTGAAAGGGGTAAAGGGTCACATATGTATGATGACAGATAAAAACTGGATTGTTGTTAGTGAACAAGATTCAATCTACACAGAAACTGAAACATGGTGATCTACACCTGAAATTTACATAATGTTGTAAGCCAATATGACCTCAATAAAATAATTTTTAAGAGATAGAAGCAAATAAGCTTATGTCTCATATCTAATATTATTATGTCTATACTAAGGCTCACGTTTTAATTTTCAGAAAAAATGAGCAAAGGACTCAGGCTTTTATCCAAATTAGATATACAAAAGCCCAATTAGTACGTGACAAGATGCTAGACATTATTAGACATTGGAGAAATGAAATTCAAAACCACAATGATACACCACTTCATAGCCACTAAACCATGTCGACAATGTAACCTCAAAATTCCTTGACCTCGTTACACTACCAATCAGCCTGGACAGAGATTCTGGGCCCCCTACCAACTCTTTCCTCCCCAGGAAACAAGGAGCTGTGGTTTTTGTCCCCTGGTTCTGTGTTGACCAGGGGGAAGGATCAATGGTGTCTACTAACTCAAGACACTTCTGTTCTCCCCTGGGTGGCTAGAGCGTACCTGACTTATCAGAACTCCAAGACTGGCAAGACAGAAGTCAGTCCTCTGGGGAGCTCCCTTGGAAAACTTGGGGCATTGGATTCATGAACCAATGCTTTTCCTTACCTGGGGAGCTTGGGGACCTCTTCCTGATAGTATGTGCTGTGCTGGGGGCAGGATCTCCGGTGGGGGGGTGTCTCCAATCTCCTTACCAGCTTTGGTGAGTCTGGTTTTGCATTCTCCAAGGGTGCAGGAATCTTTGAAGTAGTTTCTGATTATGACAAAGATAATTTGTCTGTGAATTGTTGTCAAATTGGTGTTTTTGTTGGGGTAAGGAAGATCCAGGTCTTCCTATGCCACCATGTTGCTGACGTCACCATGCAAAGGGTTCTTTTTTTCATTTTTTAAACCTTTTCTGAAGTATAATAAACTTCAAGTATAATAAACACACACACATAAAGAATATGATTTCATCAGATTAGTCTGTTGTATGCAAGTCGTGAAACCACAGCTGCAATGAAGCAAAAGAGTGTTCCAATACCTCCCAGTGATTTCTTATGCCCTTTTGCAATCCATTCTTCTCTCTGACCCTGGCTCCAGGCAACTACTGATTTGGTTTTGAACAGTATAGATTAGCATGTTTTGTTTATAATTCTATAAGATGAGAATGATAAAGTATGTACTCTATCTCATGTGACGTTTTGTCCCAGCATAATTATTTTGAGATTCATTCATAATGTGTGTATCCACAGTTTCTTTTAAATGCTGAGCGGTATTTCATTTTATAGATATAACACTTTTTTATCCACTCACTAAATTGGTAGGCTTTCGGGTTGTTTCCAATTTGGGGCTTTGTGAACCAAGATGCTATGAACATTGTAGTCACTTCTTGTGTGGATATATATTTCCATTTGTCTTGGATAAATACTCTGTAGTGGGGTTGCTAAAAGAGATGCTGTTTAAAATTATGAGAATTTTCAAACCATTTTCCAAGTGGTTCTATTGTTTTCCATTCCCAATTTTTATGGTGAGTGTTCCAAATGCTTCAAAACCTTGCTAACATTTGGTATTGTTAGACTTGTTTAAATTTAGCCATTTAACGGGATTGTAATGATATCTATTTAGGGTTTTATTTTGCATTCTCCTGATAGTTAATGTAGCGAAGTGTTTTCTCATTGCTTTTTGACCGTTTATGTATCTTCTTTAAGTGTCTATTGAAATCTTTATTCTATTGTTAAATTGGCTGTTTTACTTCTTGAGTTCTAAGAGTTCTTTATGTATGCTAAATCAAGGGTTAGCAACATTTTCTTGAAGGCCAGAAAATAAATATTATAGGCTTACAGGCCATATGATCTCAGTCAAAACTACTTATCTCTGTCATTTTAGTGCAAAAGCAGGCACAGACAATGTGTAAACGGATGGTCATGGCTGTGTTTCTAGTAGAAGTTTATTTACACGAACATGTGGTTAGCCCACAGTCTAATTTGCCAACCTGTTTTCTAAATACAAGTCCTTGTCATATGTAAGCACTACAAATATTATTTCCATTCTGTATTTATTTAGTATCAGTTGATGGATAGTGTTTGGTGAGGCCTCATTCCTGGCTTGTAGGCAGCTGTCATCTCACCGTGTGCTCACATGACCTTCCCTCAGTGTATGCACCTAGAGAGAGAGAGGGAACAAGCTCCTTGTGTCTCTTCTTATGAGGGCACTAATCCCATCAGACCAGGGCTCCACCCTCCTGACTTCATTTAACCCTTATTAACTCTCATAACCCTATCCAAATACTATCACACTCAGGCTTAGGAATTCAACACATGAATTTTTTTGGAAACAAACATTTAGTTCATGAAAACCAATGTATCTATTTTTCAAACTTTTTGGTCTGTGCTGGTTGCGTAATGCCTGAGAAATCTCTGCCAAAATGTGACAATTTTCTCATATATTTACCTCCAGAAATTTTATTGTTTTATCTTTCGCATTTATAGCTGTAATACATTTTGACTTAACTTTCATATATAGTGTGAGAGTTGGTGTTATTTTTTTCCATTCGGATATCCAGTTGTTCCAGTAACATTTGTTGAAAACACTTTCTTTCCTCATTGAATTGCCTTTAACATTTGTCTAAACTCAATTGACCATATATATTTGTGTCTATAATGGACTGTCTTTTCTGCTCCTTTGGACTGTATCCCCATCCTTTCATCAATACAACACCGTCTTGATCTATACAGGTTTATGATGTCTTGAAATCATATATTGTCAATACTCCAACTTTGTTCTTCCTTTCTAAAGTTGTTTTTCTTATTCCAGCCAGTATCATATCTATATAAATTTTAGGTTTGGTTTATCAAAAGTTACTAAAATAATTTTGATGGGGATTTCACTGATTATAAAAGTCAATTTTTGAAGAATTGACATTTTAATAATATGCCTTCTAACCCATGGACATGTATATCTATCTCCATTTATTTAGATCTTCATTTTCTCTCATCAGGATTCTATAATTGTTAGTGAGGAGGTCTTGTGTGAGTTCTCATGAATTTATTCCTAAGCATTTTGTGTTTTTTGACCTGTTGTAAGTGGATTTTTATTTTCTCATTTTCAATCATTTACTCCAAATATCTAAAATATAATTTATTTCTTATATTTTAGACATATATCCTGCAACCTTGCCATTTAGTTCTAGTGTATGCTTTAGAAATCTCTCAAAATCTTCTATGCAAACAGGTGTGCTATCTGCAAATAGAGACAGTTTTGCCTCTTCCTGTCTGATCATTCTGATTTTATAACTTTTGCCTATTGCAAAGCCTAGCATTTTTAGTAAAATGTTGAATACATGTGGTGTGAGTGGACTTTGCTATTTCTGAATCTAAGGGGAAAAAGTATTTAATATCTTGCCATTAAGCATATTAGTTGAATAGTTTGCATGGTGCTGTCTGTAAGGTTGTGTTTTGTTCATCTCTTCCTCTTCTTGTCTTCATTTTGATTGTTTGAATATTGTAACATTTAATTTACCTGTCTGCATTATTGCTACAACACTGAAAGAGTGGAAGATATATGAGTGCGTATATGTGTATTAACGTGAATGGTAGACGTGTGCAGAATAACAGTAGATGAATGTACGAAAATTGTGGATCAATAAAGAATGGTATAAGCTGTATAAGTACAAATTTTAAAGTGAAACTTATTTAGTTCATCATTGATTAAAATTAAAGCTACAACCAGAGGAATTACAGTAATAGCTGGAAGCTTGAAGGAGTAAGAAATTGAATTACTAAGTAATGGACATTGAGATTACAATTAACTGAGCTAGCCATGACATTTTGTTATATAGATATGAGTAAAATGTTGGAAAATAGATATATGATCATTATTTAACAAACTAAAAGCATGTTTTTAGGGAGTAAGATTTATATTTATTCTCTTCTTGAATAAAGTTGAATTGCTTATTTGTAATAAACTCTCCTGTGAGATTGCACCTTGACTCTACTTACTTATTGTTATATAACTTTCAACTTGAAACCACCATGTCCTATTGCTTGTTAGCTATGAGATAATTTTTACCCTTATCTTTATAACAGAATATTGAATTAAAATATATTCTCTTTTTTGATATTTAACCCATTGATCTTCTCTTTTGAGCTGGTATAATAAACTCAACAAAAAAAACCCCTAATGATCCTCTCAGACTTGGGAAAACCTCTGGTTTTTGTATCAGTTATGTTTAAATTAAATATATAGGAAAAATTGTAGAAACGCAGAGATAAATTCCGATTTTTCTTTAGTAAAGTAAATTATTTACAAATACTGAGGTATTCCAGTCCTGAAATAGTTTAAGGAGTCAAAAGTGGGTTTCATGAGGAGTTAGACATTGGCTTTGTAAAGGATGGGGCAAAGGACAATTTTTTTCTCTTATGAGTCATTTTAACTAAGTGCATGTAATTATTTGATACTGTAAAAATAATACTAAATTCTTTTAATAAATAATTCAGTCTGGCTGTTGTGTGAAAGGCCAAAAATGAATATAGGAATATCAATTAGGATATCTATGGCAGTGTGGAGATGGAGAGAAGTGGATTCATTTGATAGGAATGTAGGAGGTAAGATCAATAGGAGTTTGTCATTGGTGAGCATATGAAAAGAAATTAGGATCCTGAATACTGGCCTAGGCTCAGGGCCAGACTGTAGCCCTAGTCAGTTTTAGGGTTATAGGCAGAGTGTTGAAGGTGGGGAGAGGAAACTGTGAACCAGGGACCAGTTGGGAACCAGTGGTCATCGCTTAGCACTTAAGTCTTGAAGTTGACTAGACAACAGGAGTAGTGAGGAGTACACATTCCAGAATTCACTCCGACCTAAATTTTAAACCTGTATTTAATTCAATGGGTTGAGTACATTTGAACAAGTATCTTAAAGTAAGCCTCAGTTCTCTGTCTGTCAAATTAGGATAATAAGAATTCTTAGTTCACCAAATTATTGTAAAGATCAAATGAGAAAATGTAAGTGGAGTCTTAAGTGTAGTGTTTGTCAAAGAGTAAGTTCTGAATGAAAGTTAGTTGGCATTATTAATGTGAAGTCCATAAAGGGTGCATCAGGATGGTGAGAGAGCACTTTATATAATTAGAATTAGCAAGAGACGTAGATTGTCTTCAGAGTGAAGATAGCTGTTTGTACCATCATCCATCTAGTCAAACAAGCTTCTAGCCAGTAATTGCCCCTTTGAGGCATGCAGACTAAGTCTGATCTGGAAGTCATCCCAAGCTCTCTTTACTTCACAGTTCTCTATCTATACAACTTTAAAGATATTCATTCAAACGTACTTCTTGCTAGAAAAAAATACACATATCTCAAACATTGCATTATTTAAAATTCAACCTTACATGACATTCTACCCTATTTCCAAAGGCACCTAACAGAGTGTCTTACATATACCACATAAAACACTTACGAAATGAACAAATGTAGAATGAATGAAACCAAGGTTATTCTTTTAGATTTGAAATTTAGTATTTCTTAACCAGAAATATCAAAGTAAACTTAGAACCATTATTTAGCTATAAGATATTATATTATACTCCCAATAATTATCAAATGAAAGAGTATCAACACCTAGATAAAAAGAGCAAAAAATAATCACTTGAGAATTGAAAGAATCCTTAAAGATTACTTGTGTTTGTGTGAAGTGAACTGCTCAATATTCACTTGAGAATGTGATAATGATCCCCAGTGATTTTGAATTCACATTTGAATCTCTGGATTTTCAGAGATTTATCCTCAAAGGCAAACAATAATAAGCCAGCTTGGCTGCTATATAACAACAATGACTCTGGATTTATTGCTGCAAGAGGAATGAATTCTTATTTCAAGAGGTAAAATTTTAGCTTTTGTGAGTTAATCTGATGCATTGATTTTCATTTACCATTTGAGAACACTTTATTCTCTAAAGTTGTATCTGTACTCACAGCCATACTTGAGAAACAGGGCCGGTGTAATCCAGTGTCAGCTAGCAAGTAACCCTAGCTGAATTAGCCTAACTTTCTATAGTCTATTTAGTGTGTATAAACAAGCACGAGTCAAGATACCAGGATTCCTTATTTTTCTGTCCAGAAACTCACACGGCCTTTCAACACTATCTAAACTTGGTACTAAGCCATAGTGTTAGTAAATTAACTAGCTTTGAGATGCTTTGGGGACTTACTGTTAGTAATTATCTTGTGGAAAGACTTCCTTTGTTTATTGTTCTGAATACTTTCACTTACAGGCCACAAGATACTTTGGACAAAGTTGAGACTATAAACTCAGAAAACTTGGAGATGAGGTTTAATGTGGCCACCTGCTGGGTGAACCTGTGTAAACTTAACTTTTTAGGCTGGTATTTATTCAAACAGCTGTATATTATGTTGAAACTAATATTATTTCATTTTGTAATAGCCCAATTAGAAAACACTGTTACATTAGGAAGTGCTTTGATGTATTTGAATAAATGTACTTTAATTATATCCGAGATCTTAAACATATGAAATTTTGCATAGTAATTAGATTGATATTTCAAACTACTTGGCAAAAAATATTTTTGTTGCAAATATTAAAAATTTATAATAAATTTATAATTGCTGACTTCATTTATAACCTAAATTTGAAACTCCTTTCTATTTCTTCTTTGTCCCATTAGGGAAATTTTTTTCTCCTTTTAAAAAATGATCTTGATTTTCCAATAGAAATTGTGAACTTTGTGGTTAACTAGGCACTTATTTTATACGTAGCTGTCAGAAACTAGAATGGGTAATTTATTATCTACCCATTTCCAAGAAACTTGACTTCATCACAAGTAGTATTTAATTTCATTTATAGAAAATTACTAAAGGAGTGGAGCGAATTTAAATTGCTTGAGATTCACATCTTGATTCCACCATTTGCTAATGTAAATTTAGATAAATTAGTCAACATTGTCAAAGTCAGTTTCTTCATCTATAAATAAAATTAATGTACTTAGAATTATTTCATGTAAATTAAAATAGAACTCTAAATATAAAGCTCTTCATTTTATATCCTTTACATCCTTCATCGTTCATATCCTTTTGTAAGCATAAAATAACTTAGTTATTACTCAAGTCTCCATTACATAATAATACATTTGTATACTTTTATCTTTTGTGTTGTAAATATCATTCCTGCTTGCTATTCTCATAATGCTTATGTTTTTTCATGTTTAGTTTTAAAGCAAATTTAAGTATGTTTTATAAATATATAAAGGGGAAAGATATACATTATTTGAAGCATATTTTTGGCTAAAAACAATTTTTAAAATATACAAGATTAATTACACAAAAATATATGAACTCTAGACTCTGAAGTAAAAAAAATGTCCAAACTTAGCTCGAATGATTTGTTTAAATAATGTCTATGTGTATTAATGAAATGAAACCATTAAATTTACAACTTCTTTAATATGATCTTACATCACAGGTTCATTTGGGTAGCAGCTACGTTGTGTCATGGATGCACTGGGGGATAGAAACTGCACTGAAGTGACAGGGTTCATTTTATTGGGCTTAACTGACGATCCAATCCTTCGAGTCATTCTCTTCATGATCATCCTGTGTATCTACCTGGTGACCATATCTGGCAATCTCAGCACAATCATTCTTATCAGAATCTCTTCTCAACTCCATCATCCTATGTATTTTTTTCTGAGCCACTTGGCTTTGGCTGACATAGGCTATTCATCTTCTGTCACACCCAATATGCTTATAAACTTCCTGGTGGAGAAAAATACCATCTCCTATTTTGGATGTGCCACCCAACTTGGTTCTGTTGCTTTCTTTGGGGCAACTGAATGCTTCCTTCTGGCTGCCATGGCATATGATCGCTTTATAGCAATCTGCAGCCCATTGCTGTATGCCACCAAAATGTCCACACAAGTCTGTGTTCAATTGCTTGTATTGGCTTACATAGGTGGCTTCTACAATGCTTTCTCTTTTACTATTTGTGTCTATTGTTTACTCTTCTGTGGACCAAATCGAGTCAATCATTTTTTCTGTGATTTTACCCCTTTAGTTGAACTCTCCTGTTCTGATATGAGTATCCCCGCAGTTGTACCCTCTTATATGGTTGGCTTTATCATTGTGGCCACAGTGTTTGTCATAGCTGTTTCCTACATCTATATCCTCATCACCATCCTGAAGATGCGCTCCACTGAGGGGCGCCACAAGGCCTTCTCCACCTGTGCCTCACACCTCACAGCTGTCACTCTGTACTATGGGACCATCACATTCATTTATGTGCTGCCCAAGTCTTACTACACAACTGACCAGAACAAGGTAGTGTCCGTGTTCTACATGGTGGTGATCCCCATGTTGAACCCCCTCATCTACAGCCTCAGGAACAATGAGATTAAGGGGGCTCTGAAGAGAGAGCTTGTTAGAAAAATATTTTCTTAGTGAAGCCTGTTATTTTGTAGGATTTGATATCATAATATCCCATAAATGCAATAATAAAAGAAAATTGAGTGTCTGTGGTCTATCAGTCCATACGTTATTTCATTAGCCAGTGTGGAGCTTTTTAGTAAATACAGGGTAAGGATTTTCTGATATCAAATTGTAAATCAGAGGGCTATAGTGAGTAAAATTTAATAAAATTACAGTAAGTTTATAATTAGTAACATGTTATTTAACATAAAACACTTAATCGTCTAAAAATCATTTTAAAATTTTATTCATGTATTTTAAAAGTTGTTCTCTGCTGTAAGTTAAGGTTACTGTACCACCAAACCTTTAAGACTGTGTTCAGATTTAACTTCAGTGTATCCTGAAATAAGCATGATAATTACAGTTATAACTGAGTATATTCTGAGAGGAAATGACCAAGTGGAGCCAAGTAGTAAAATGACCGAGGACATTCTTCTTGTGGTAAGGTTATCTTCTGGTGATGGGCATTTTGGACCCAATATGCTGTCGTGTTCCTAGTCTCTGGCTCCCCATGAGAGACCTCATGAAAGAACAGGATGAGATGCCCGTGACCAATCTGTGAATTCTGTGTCAGATCAAAACACGTGACTTCTCTGTAGGAATGAGCAGGATTCCTGAGCTTCTCAGGGACTGGGTGGAAGAAACGCTTGGAGTTACTTCTTCATGGTCAGACTCAGATCTTGTTAAAGAAGTCTGAGGTAACTGGATTGTGTTTACTCTGTGAAGCTTAATTTATCTGTGTCCTGATGACCACCATTACTTGCTGTTTTAGACAAAAATATTTTTGCCTATTGTGTCTCAAGAAAAAATTACCTAAACCTAAAGTAATTATCTCCTTCCACTGCCAACTCCAACTTGCTCCCCTCCAATGTTCTGTATCTCAGTAAGAGGCACCATCTTCAAACAATTTACTGACTTAGAAACCTGAGAGAAATTTCTTTCTTTTTCCCCCTGTATATGCCTACTTTCAATGACAAGGTCTTGTACATTCTGAGTCCAATATTTATCTCCTATTTCTCTTCATTTTCATTGTAAGTCCTTCTATTTCAAGCTACCAACTCATACATTTAGTTTACATTAGTATTCCTACAATAGTTAATTTTATCTGTCAAATTGGCTGGGGAATGGTGACCAGCTGTTAGGTTTAACACCAATTTAGATGTTGTTGTGAAGGTATATTTTAGATGTGATTAACATTTAAAGCAGTAGACATTGTGTAAAACAGATTACCCTCCATAATGTGGGTGGCCGTCTTCCAATCAGTTGAAAACCTTGAGAGAAAAACGCTGAGGTGCTCTGAAAAATGAGATTCTCTCTCCTGACTGAGTTTGGACTCAAGTCTGCAACATCAGCTCTTACTGGAATTTCCAGTCTCCTGGAATGCCCTGTGGATTTTGGAATTGCTAGCATCCACTATCATGTGAGCAAATAAAACTATTCTGTTTCTCTGGAGAATCCTGACTAATAGAACCCTAACAAGTTTTCCTCTTCCCTCTCTTACTTTCTTCCAATTCATTCTCTGTACGCCAAACATGGCCGTAAATCTCAATAGATTAGTTCTTTTGTTAATGTAACACAAATATCTCAGGAAAAAGGCAACACTTCTTAACATGGCTTGTAAAGTCCTGAATATGGCCCATATTATTTCTCTATCTCTCACCACTCTTCCCTCAATCTCCAACACCCAAATTCTAGGAATCAATCTTTGGTATTTTTTTTTAAAAATCCTTAACCACGTCCATATTCTTTGCTGCCTCAGGACCTTCTCATATGCAGTAACTCTACCTGAATGCAATTTTCCCCTCATCTGGATAATGCCTTTTTATGCTATAGGTACCAACCTAAATGTTGTTTCCCATCCTCTCAGAAGCCTTCTTGAATCTTGAAACCAGATTAAGTACACCTATTATCCCACTTAGAACCCCATATATTTTCTTTGGAATATTCAGTGCGCTTGTACTTACAGAATCATTATTTGTTTTCTCCACAATGCTGGAAGCTTCATACAGACACTACAGCGTCTTTCCTCTTTCCCCATGCATCTAATTTTCACAGTTCTTGGAACATAGTAAGCATAAATGCATATCTGACATGAATGAAAGAAAAATTAATAAATGAATGGATGATTAAATGAAGCTTTTGCTCTGGTATGAACTAATGACTGTGCTGCCTTTGAATCTAAACGTCAGCCTGATTCAAGTGATTGAATGTTTGTGTCAGATCCTGCTACAACTGGGACAGGCTTTTACACAAACCCATGTTCACCATAATTATGCCACTGCCTCAAAACCGTGTAACTCAGATTGACAGCTAGAATCTCAGCCTAGATTAGTAAAATTTTTGTAATCACTGTCAGCTGGGGAACACATATCTCCCTTATGCATTTCCATGGTTGTAGTGTTGGAAGATCTAGAAGCCAAATGTTAGTAATAGTAGCAATAGTAAGAGCATTAGCCATAGGGACTATAATATGAGATTGCTCACTGCCTTCTAGGAACTGTTCCCAGTGATCTACAGACATCACCCAATTAACCCTCTGAATAACCCTATAAAGTTTTAAAATTTCATTTGTATTATACAGATGATGACACTGAGGCACATAAAATTTAAGCAAAAGCTCAAGGTCACAAATATCCTCTTAATACTTTGACTTTTTTGGGGGCATATACTCTCTGTGGAGGGGAAGAGTGAGGGGTTGTTTGAGAATACTTCACCACAAGAGGACTTTAATTTGCCTCTGACACATTCTATTCCAGCCAACCCTTTCTATTTAAAGAAGGTATGAAGACTTCTACATCTAGATATATCAGGATAACTTGTATTACACTAAGTTTCTGGCAAAAAACAAGTAAGAAGGTAGATAAGTATCTTTAAATTTTTACAGGCTTAGATTTCTGGTTCCACTGTAGATGAAGTAGCTCCATTCCTCTGGGTCTTCCTCATTGCTATTAAAAACACCCCTACAGTAACACAGCAAACAAGCACAGGAAAACTCTGAAAGGAGGAAGAAGAAGGCAGACTCCTAAGAACTTCAGAACCTGAGGAACCACATAGTGGTGAATTCCTGATTTTCCTTATTGCCTCCATATATCTGGCACAGGGTGCTGCAGAAGCTTCCAACCCAGAAAAACCAAGAGATACAGACCAGAAGAGCTCTAATAAGAGCCTGTTTCTCTGAGCTAAAGAACTGGGGAAAAGACGGCCTTAACAGAACAGAAAACCTTTTGGCATACCTGCCCTACTCCCGAAAAATGCCAATGGAAAAATCGTACCTGCTTCCCACCCCCAGGTTTCAGAGGGGCCAAGAATGGAACTTTTCTTTATTCTACCCACCCTCCAATTCTCCTGTCTGGGTAATATCACTGGGGTCCAGTGTGGAAATAAGCCTTCTCTGCCATCTGGCCGCAATGAGTCTTGAGGGAGTCTGAGGTGTAGCTAGATGGTACTCTGCTCCCCAGCTAACATTCCCACCTGCAACCTTTTGTAAGTGGACTGGTGGGGAACTAAGTGTCCACCTCTATCCTGCAACAACAATGCAGTGTGAACCAGCTCTCTACTTCCCCTTCCCATCGGAGAGAAGCAGCTCTCTGCAATGTCCTTCCCTAGTGGCATTGAGGCCCAACAACGAGCTGATCTTTCTTGGAGGATAGGAGGCATACAAGTCATGGTCACACTATCATTGGGAAGGAGACAACAGGGCAGAAGGGGGAGATGAACTTCCATCTCACTCAACTGCAAGGAGGCGGTGTGAGTCAGCACTCTCTTTTTGCCAGAGATTTGTCAATAGTGCTTAACAGGTAGCTGAACACGCACACTCACCTGCTGGTTGCAGCAACACCTCAATGGGGGAACTTCCTTCCAAAAAAAGATTGAATATGTTCCAGAGCCTCATAATATCCTAAATGTCTATGAAACAATAAAAAGTCACTTGTCATGCCAAGAATCAGAAAAATTACAACTTCAATGAGAAAAGACAGCATATAGCAACACCAAGAGGAATAGGATGTTGAAATTATCTGAGAAGGGTTTTAAAACAACCATCAAATAAATGCTTCAACAAGCTATCATTAAAATTTTTATACAAATGAAAAAATAGAAAATATCAGCATGAAGTAGAAGTTATAAAAAAAGCCAAGCAAATATTCTAGAACTGAAAATACACTCACTGAAGTTAAAAAAAGAAAAATCTTAAAAGCCCCAGAGAGAAAGGAATCATTATTTATTCAAAAAAGCAATGTGAAATACAGCAAGTTTCTCAAGAAACTATGAAGGCAAGAAAGAAATGGCACAATATTTTTCAAGAAATAAAGAATTTTAAAATGTAAATTCTATATCTGGCAAAATAGCCTTCAGGAATGAAGGAGAAACAAAGATATCTCCAATGAAGAAAAGCTAAGAGAATTTGTTCTCAACAATTATACCTTTAAGTAACGGCTAAAGTAAATTCTCTGTTCAGAAAGTAAATAATGAAAAGAAAACTTGGAACTCCCGTATTTAAAAAAATATATAGAACACAGACTGAAAATTTTAAAAGGCAACATATGAGAACATGTGAGATTCAGGTAAAGCAGTGCTGAGGGAAATTTACAGCACTAAATCCTTACATTACTAAAGAAGAAAGGTCCTAAAATACTTAAAATAACCTTTAAGGTGAAGAATAAAGTGGGAGGAAGCAACTACTGATATTAAGGCTTGCTATATAGCTACAGTCATCAGGACAGTGTGGTACGGGTGGAAGAACAGACACACAGATCAATGAAGCTGACGGAAGAACCCGGAGAAAGACCCACACAAGTATCCCTGACTTATTTTTTCAAAAGGAACAAAAACAATCCATTGAAAGAAGGAAGTCTTTTCAAAAATGGTGCCGGAGCAATTGGACATCCATAGAGGATGGAAAACCCTCGACATAAACCTCACATGTCATACGAGGATTAACTCAAAATAGATCATAGACTGAAATGTAAAATGTGGAACTACAAACCATAACTTTAGAAAACCATAAGAGAAAATATTCAAGCTATAAGACTAATCAAAAAGTTCTGGGAATTCACACTAAAACTACAATCCAGAAACAGAAAGTTTCAGCCAACTATTGTGATGAAAATGCTGTGTTCCAAAACACGTTTTGATTCCTTTACTGCATGCATATCTGTGTATATACATAACACAGGTATGTACATATGTGCAAGTACACATCCACACACACATATTAAAAATATTTTAAGACTGTGTTCTTTTTGTACTAGAAAAATAGTGATACCATGACAGATCAGGTAAGTAGATAGCATTTTAATTGCTTTGGACTCGAAGTGATGATTTTTATTGAAAGCACTCCACTTTATGCACTTTTATTTATTGACATGATACAAATTTTTAGATGTTCAGCGTACTTCTATTTACTATCTTAGGGGTAAATCCATTTGCAGTGTCTACTATCCTCTCTAGAGCTTCTGCATGTTTTTGTTTCTTAGACTTATACTCTGGGATTAAGCAGAGGTGTCAGCACTGTATATGTCACAGACACCAGCATATCTTCATGGAATGAGTCACCGTCCTTGGGCCTAAAGTAAACAAAGCAAGCAAATCCATAGTGGATGCACACTACAGTGAGGTGAGAGGAGCAAGTTGAGAGGGCCTTATACTTCCCCTTTGCAGGAGGCATCTTCAAAGCTATGGACCCAATGAAGACATAGGAAATCATAATTAAAATAAAGCTGCCACCAACCACAAAGGCAGAGAGCATAAAAATAGCCATTTCATGAAACAAAGCGTAATCACAAACAAGGGATACCACAAGCGAGATGCTGCAGAAGAAGTGCTGGATGGTGTTGGAGTCACAGAAAGACAAGTTGGATAGTGATGGAAATGCACAGAAAAATGAGGAACCCAACCATCCAAGAGGCCAAAATCAGCTGAAAATTGATGTTATACCTCATTTGGATGGAAAAATGCAGTGAGTTGTGAATGTTAGTGTAAGAGTCATAGAAGACAGCAGCCATGTTGAAGCAGTTAGTGCCTTCTAAGCCTAAGGAGAAAAAAATCTGTGTGGCACACTTAGGAAGAGAATTGGCCTTGCTGTCTGATAGCAAGTCCACTAACAAGTGAGGGTACAAAATTCTAAAAAGGATAGGCCACAGAGGAAAAAGTATGTGGGGGTGTGAAGGTTGTGACTGAGCTTGATGACTACCTTTATGGACATATTTGCAGTTAGGGTGGTCACTTGGGAGAAGAAAATCACCACAAAGAGGAGATTATGCAGGTCTGGGAAACTGGGAAAACTCTACAGAAGGAGTGTGCACACTGTGTTACGATTGCCCATCCTCCTGGTGTGCACAGCAAGTTTCTTTCAAAGTTCCAGAGATTCTTGAGGTTAAGACTCTGAGATGATTGTAAAAAGGTCCATATGCACTCATGTCACCTAGACTTTAATCAAGGGAACCTGGGGAACTTCAGGCAAATCTTCATGGGAGAGCCTCAGAAAGGGACGCTACATGCACTTGACAGAAGTTAAAGTTCTGTAGTCAAGAGTGATGAGAATGATTCTATTATGAGAATCTGCATAAATGACAGAGATGGGGCCCAAATATCTCTTGGATTCTACTCACAAAAGCACTCTTTATCTTTCTCTTTTCCACTCAGGATCTGCATTTAGGAGGGAAAATAGAAATAAAATTGCTTTGTTCTGACCCACTGGATTTTGTGATGCCACATTTTTCAAGTGCTTTTGGGATCTAATAGTACCTTGGTACTCAGGAATGCTTAATAAACTATTGTTGTAATGAATAAAGGTATTCAATCCTTTAAATCACTTAAAATGAAAATAACACAAAAATTTAGAGACATCTGTGAAATTTTCCAAAAGAACTTTGACTTTTCTTTTAGCGCAATCCCCTTTTCATCACTGCACCACCATCAAGTGGCATCACGTCATAACCGTGACAATGACTAGACCACACAAATGAATTTAACATGCAACTTCTGCTGGGTTCCTATCCATGGTAATAATTGGGGGTTGAGATTCATAATATCACTAGTTCTTTTTTTTTTTTTTTTAAAGATTGGCACCTGAGCTAACAACTGTTGCCAATCTTCTTTTTTTTTTTTTCTCCTTTTTTTCTTTCTCCCCAAATACCCCCAGTACATAGTTGTATATTTTAGTTGTAAGTCCTTCTGGTTGTGGCATGTGGGATGCCGCCTTAACATGGCCTAATGAGCAGTGCCATGTCGGCACCTAGGATCCGAACCCTGGGCCGCCGAAGCAGAGCACAGGAACTTAACCACTCAGCCACGGGGCTGGCCCCACATCATTAGTTCTTAATACATATCAATGATTTTTAAGTTCTTAAGAACTTCTCATTGAAGTTCTTTTCCTGATGCCTAATATAACATAATGGACTAGCTTGGAGTCCAAATAATTTTGGAGGTACGATGTCATTCTAGGATGGCATATTCTGGTCATTTTGTTGTAATGCACTTTGGGTTTTTAGCAAAACTTCCAGGACATTTTCTAGCAGGTATGCCTGTTATGTGGTTTGCTTTGCAGTACACAACTGAATAGAATCAATCCGCATTTCTTAGATCACTTTGGTAAATTATATTTCTATTTTTATTTTTCATTAAAAATCCAGTCTTGTGGGAGGTGAGGGCAGAAAAGTGGTATGAAGACACTCCATAGAATTTTGATTTTAACTTCTGTCACTGTTAAAGGTAAAATTTTTCTTGTGTCTCTGCCACACACAGCTGCCTATTGATTGGAAGGCTGTCAATGACTTTCATTGGAAAAATACCTTTTCTAATTTTAAGTCCATTTTTTAATTGGTTATTAGATTTTTTTGCTGTTGAGTTGTAGGAGTTCCCTCTATATTTTGGAAATTAACCTGTTATCAGATATATGGTTTGCCAATATTTTCTGTCATTCTCTAGGTTGACTTTCCTCTGTTGATTGATTCCTTTGCTTTGCACAGGCTTTTTAGTTTAATGTAGTCCTACTTATCTATTGTTGCTTTTTATTTTTGCCTATGCTTTTGGTGTCATATGCAAGAAATCATTGTCAAAACTAAAGTCATGAAGCTTCGCCCTATATTCTCTTCCAGGATTTTTACAGTTTCAGATCTTAATTAAGTCTTTAATATATTTTGAGTTGATGTTTGCATATGCTATAAGGATCTGACTTCACTGTTTTGCGTGTTGGTATCCATTTTCTGACACTGTTTATTGAAAAGACTATTCTTTTCCCATTTTATAGTCATGGCATTCTTCTCAAAGATCATTTGACAGTATATGTGTGAATTTATTTCTGGACTCTCTGTTCTATTTCATTGGTCTAAATATCTATGTTTTATACTGATACCATACTCTTTTAATTATTGTAGCTTTCTAACACATTTGAAATCAAGAAGTGTGATGCTTCCAACTTTGTACTTATTTCTCAAGATTTCCTTGTCTATTAGGGATCTTTTGTGTTTCCAATCAAATTTTAGAATTGATATATCAACTTCTGAAGAAAGTGCATAAGGATTTTGTTAGCAATTGCATTGAATAGGTATATGGCTGTGAGTAGCAGGATATGTCAATACTCCTCCGATCCATAAAGGCTAGGTGACTTTCTATTTATTGGTGTCTTACTTAATTTCCTTCATCAATGTTTTGGAGCTTTCAGAGTAGAAATCTCTCACCTTCTTAGTTAAGTTTGTTCATAAGATTTTATTCTCTTTCATTCTATTGTAAACGGGGTTGTTTTCCTAATTTCCTTTTCAGATAGTTCATTCTTAATGTTTAGAAGAGTGACTGATATTTGTTCATTAATTTTGTATTCTGTGGCTTTAATGGTTTTTTTCATTAATTTTAACTGTTTTTTAAAAATCTTCATCGTTTTCTACATAAGATCATGTCATCTGGAAGTAGAGACAATTTTGCCTCTTCCTTTCCTAAACGACTTATTTTTCTTTCCTAATTGCTCTGGCTAGGACTTCTATGTTTAATAAAAGTGGCAAGAGTGGGCATTCTCGCCTTGTCCTAAGCTTATAAGGAAAGCTTTCAGTGTTTTACTGTTGAGTATGATGTCAGCTGTGGGATTATCATATATGGCCTTTATTTTGTTGACGTAAATTTCTTCTGTACCTTGTTGTTGAGTTTTTATCATGAAAGGATGTTAAATTTTGTCACATAATTTAACTGCATATGTTGAGATGACCATGAGATTTTTATGCGTCATTCTGTTAATGTGGCGTATCGCATCAATTGATTTGCATGTGGCGAACCATCCTTGCATCCCACGAATAAATCCCACTTGGTCATGGTGTATGATTTTTTTAAAAATGTGCTGTTGAATTAGATTTGCTAGTATTTTGTGAAGGATTTTTGCATCTATGTACAAGGTACATCAAGAACATTGGCCTCTAGTTTTCTTTAGTGAGGTATATTTTTCTTTCTTTCTATGAGTGCACTGCTGTCCTCATAAAATGAATTTGGAAGCAGTCCCTCTTCTTCAGTTTTTTGGGAGAATTTGAGAAGGATTGGAGTTTATTTTTCCTTAATTGTTTGGTAGAGTTCATGAGTGAAGACATCTGGTCCTGAGCTTTTCTTTGTAGGTAGATTTTTGATTAGTCCTTCAATCTGCTTACAGGTTTTCTGTGGCTTTAGATTCAGACTTTTCAGGTTGCCTGTTTCTAGGAATTGATCCATTTCTTTCAGGTTATCTATTTGTTGGTTTATAATTGTTTCTGATAGTCTGATACTCTTTTTGTTTCTGTGATATAATTAGTAATGTCTCTTCTTTAACTTCTAATTTTATTTATTTGAGTCTTCTTTCCCTTATTCTTGGTTAGTCTAGCTAATGGTCTGTCAATTTTATTTATTTTTTCAAAAACAGAACTCTTAGTCCCATTGAGTTTTTCTAATTTATTTATTTCAACTGTAATCTTTGTTACTTTCTTCCTTCTGCTAGCTTTGGGCTTAGTCTGTTTTTCTTTTTGTAGTTTCTTGAGATGTAAAGTTAAGTTGCTTATTTGAGACCTTTCTTTTCTCTGAATGAATCATTTATCACTATAAACTTTCCTCATAGTACTGCCTTTGCTGCTCCTCATAAATTTTGGTATGTTGTGTTTTCATTTTCATTTGTCTCAAGATATATCCTAATTTCACTTTTAATTTCTTTTTGATCCATTTGTTGTTCAACTCTGTGTTGTTTAATTTCCATATATTCATGGATTTTCCAGTTTTTATTCTCATCCTTGTTTTTATTTTCATTCCATTGTGGTCAGAAAAGATACTCAGTACGATTTAATCTTCTTAAGTTTGTTAAACTTGTTTGTGACCAATATAAGCTCTATCCTGAAGAATTAGCTGCATTTACTTGAGAAGAATGTGTTTCCTACTGCTATTGGATGGAGAGTTCTGTATGTGTATTAGATTCATTTGGTCTGTCGTGTTGTGTAAGTCTGCTATTTCTTTATTGATTTCCTGTATGGATGTTCTATCCGTTATTGACAGTGGAGTATTCAAGTCTCCTACTATTATTGTATTTATGTTTATTCTTCCATTCTGTTTTGTCAATGTTTGCTTTATATATTTAGGTTCTCTGATGTTAGGTGCATTATACTTATAATTGTTATATCTTCCTAGGGGATTGACCCTTTTATCATTATAAAATTTCCCCCTTTGTCTCTCGTGAAATTTTTTACTTAGTCTGTTTTGTCTGGTAAGTATAGCCACCTCTGCTCTCTTTTGGCTACTATTTCATTGGATATCTTTTGCCATCCCTTCACTTTCAGCCTATGATTGTCCTTAAATTTAAGGGGTTTCTCTTGTACACAGCATCTTGCTCCATCTTGCTTTTCATTCCATTCAGCTACTTTATCTCTCTTCACTGAGGGAGTTTAATCCACTTTTGTTTAAAGTAACTGTTGATATGTAAGGTCTTACTGTTGCCATTTTTTAATTGTTTTCTTCTTTCTGCGTCTTTTGTCCATCTTTTTCTCTTTTGCTAACTTCCTTTGTGATTTGTTGTGTTAATATGCTTTGATTCCATTCTTTTTACTTTTTATGTATCTTCTATATGTGGTTTCTTTGTAGTTACCATGAAGTTTACATATAAAGATCTTAGAGTTATAATAGTGTATTTTAAGCTCTTATAAACTTAACTTCAATTGTATACAAACCCTCTATATTTTAATTTCTCCCCTCTAAACCTTGTGTTACTGATTTAACAAATGCTATCCATTTTATTGTGTATCCATTAACATGGTTTTATAGTTATTTTTGACATTTTTGTCTTTTAACTTTTATACCATGATGAAAAATGATTAATATACCACCTTTATAATATTACAGTATTCTTTGTCTATATATTTACCTCTACCAGTGAGTTTTATACTTCATATGCATTTGTGTTGCTCTTTAGTTTCTTTTTGTTTCAACTTGAAGAAATCCCTGTAGTATTTCTTCTAGGGTGAACCTAGTGCCACTAAATTCCCACAACTTTTGTTTGTCTGGAAAGGCTATATCTCTCCTTTATTTTTAAGGACAGTTTTGCCAGGTATTGTATTCTTGGTTGACAGTTTTTTCCTTTCAGCACTTTGAATATATCATCCCTTTCCCTTCTGGCATGCAAAATTTCTGCTGAGAAATCTGCTGACATTTTTAGGGGTGCGCCCCTGTATGTGATGGGCTGCTTTTCTCTTGCTGCTTTCAGAATTCTCTCTTAGTCTTCACTTTTACAATTTGATTGTAACGTGTCATAGTATAGATACTTTAGATTATTTCATATTTGGAAACCTTTTGGGCTTCATGAATCTGGATGCTCAATTTCGTTTCCAGAATTGAGAACTTTTTTGTTATTAGTATTTAATTAATCTTTCTGCCTCCTTTTCTTTCTATTTTCCTTCTGCACATATTGATTCCCTTTCAGGTGTCCCACAAGTCCATTAGGCTTTCTTCAATCTTTTCCTTTTGTATTTTTGTGATTCTTGACTAGATAATTTTAAGTGACCTGAATTTGAGTTCAGTTATTCTTTTTCCTTCTTGGTCAAATCTGCTGTTGAATCCCTGTATTGAATTTTTCAGTTGTTATTGTATTCTTCTGCTTCAGAATTTCTGTTTGCTTCTATTCTATTTTATGTTCTCTATCTCTTTATTGGTAACCTCATTTTGTTAATTTTTTTCTGATATTTAAACTGTCTATCGGTGTTGTCTTCAACCTTACTGATCCTCTTTAACATGATTATTTTGAACTATTGTCTGGCAATACATGGATCTCCACTTTTTTAGGGTCAATTACTGGAGATATATTTTGTTTCTTTGATTGTCTCACGTTTCTCTGATTCTTCATGTTCCTCATACCTTTGCTTCTTTCTGTGAATTTAGCAAACAATTCTCTCTTCCAGTCTGTATGGACTGGCTGTAACCAGGGAAGACTTTTGCCAATCAGCCTGGCTGGAGATTCTGGAAGACTCTCAAACTTTTACTATTGCTTTGTCTTTTCTGGCTCCCTCTTCTGTCTTACCAAAGTACCATAGGTCAGGAAATTGTATGCATGCTTTACTTCAATCTTCCTTCATGGAGAATAAACTTCTATTTATTTACCTTGTCCTAATTTAGCAGAACTGTACTGGGAAAATGAAATATCTCACAACTTCTCCTGTGTTATTAGCTGCCCAAGCAAAGTATGTACTCTTTGTCAATGGTCCAGGTATGGAGAGACAGAGATTGGACATTTCAGGATCATGTTGAATGGCTGGAATGTGGAGGTACACTCTACTCCTCTCCTTCCCTCCTAAGGGAGCAGCCTCAGCTTCTGCACCTTCTCCCAATAATGCAGAGCTATACAAATTGCAGCCATCTGCCTACCCCTTTTCTTTTGTTCTTACCTGTCCCCACCAAGCTATGCTAGTTCCATCAGTTCTGTGGATGAAGCAAGATGGAAACCAAACCCTCAAGCAGCTCAGTGAAAGACCAGGAGGTTGGATACATGTTCCAGTTTCTCCTTTCCCAAGAATGAGCAGTTGTGGGCTCCGGTTTCTCCTTTCCCAAGAATGAGCAGTTGTGGGCTGTGGTGACTTTTGTCAGCACTGAGTTGTGACAGTGTGTGGAAAGGGTCAACATGGGGAAAGTAAAATTGCTCTTCTAACCCATTTCAATGTGACTTTACTTGGTTTTGTGCTTTTCTAGGGTAGGACAACTTCTTTACTGGACTGTGGACATCTCATAAAGATATTTTTGTTAGTAATTGTTCAAAAATAAGGTGTTCCTTTCTGGGACTAAGGGATGAGACTTCTTTCTCTGCCATTTGCTAACATCACCTCCCCAAATATTTTCTATTCTTATCAAAAAGAAGGACTAACATGGCACAGATGATATATACATTTATAAATTTGACAAGGGTTATGTAAACTCTACTGCTCTTTGTCATAATTTAATCTTAGAATACTAGAAATAAAATATATATCTTCCCAACCACACATTAAGATATGAAGGAACAAAGGAAACCTGGAAGTTTTGTTGAAACAGTATGAAACACTGTTAATATTCATTAAATATCTGCTAAATGAATGAATGAATAAACTACTTTTCCAATCTATAAAATTACTTCATAGTCCACCTCAAGTATCAATTTAAGAGTTTTGGATTATAATAACAGCAGGTGAGTAACACTTATATCAGACTTTCTCATAGATTTCCCTATGAAATAATCATGAAAGCCTGAAAAGGGATGCATGAATTGCATTATCTTAGGGGAGTGATAATGTTGGTCAATGATCTTTGACACCAGGAAGAATTCCCACTAAACAGACATCTGAGTCAGAACAGAGGGGACTCTGCATACAGAGATTTTCCAGCTATACAAATTAAAATGACAAAAGCAATAGCTTGCTTAGTTTCCTGCATATAAAATCACTTGAGGAACTTTTATTAATCCATATGCTCAGGCCATACTACAAACCAATTATTCAGGATCTTTGGGATGAGATTCAGATATGAGCATATTTCAGTTTTCCAGGTGACTCTCATGTTCAGCCAAGATTGAGAACACTGAGATAGCAATTCTCGAACTTTGGTGTACATCAAAAATCACATAAATGGTTTGCTAAAATACCAAGAATGTTCCTGTTAGAAGGGGATAGATGCTTGAGGGGCTCCAGACAACTAACAAGTGTATAAGTAGTGGTCCTTTGAGGAGGGAGGCCAGCCTATTTTACTCCTGTTTCTAGCCTAATACCTCTTCCAGGGGGAGAGAGAGCACTGATTGGGGTGTATGTCTCCAAACAGGAAGGAGTTGTTTTTTGCAGAGTCAATGGAAGGCAGTAAAGCCCAGAAGACAAGCAACTGAGGTACAATGCCTGGATAAACCTCTTTCCCGCTTTCCTCTCTAACTGAAAACAAGGAGGAATACCACTGCCTTTGTACTTTTCTTGTGGGTTGTACAAACAGAATCAGTGGGCAGTTTAGAAGAAAATTTCAGTTATAAAGATGTGCTTATAATATATATTCCCAAAATACTTTAGGATTTCCAGAATCACACAAAAGTGACAAGAAATTCAAATGACAACAGACATAAACTCAAAGAAATAGAACTTGTAAAGCTACCATAACAAGACTGTGCACTGAAATAAATATAATGATTCAGGAGAAAGTACTACATACACAAAACAAGAGCAGAAGGTTACAAAACATTAACAGGAAGTTATGGAAAAATACATTAGAGATTGTGGAAAGGAACAATACAAGACTATATCATGGCCTTGTTTCAGAGGCTCAATATAGAGAGCCATTTCATCATTTCAGTGGTTACATAGGAGCCCATAGAATGACAGTATCATAATTTTTTTAACCTTTCCCTTATTGATGCACACTGGACCCCTTGCAGTATTTCTACTATTTAAACAATCACGTAGTGAAGATATTTTATGTGTATATTTATATTCTTGTTATTATTATCTCTAGGATAGATTCTCCAAAGAGGGAGTTTAGAGGATAGCATTCAGAACTAACAAATTTTGCCAGTTTATTTCCCACTTGCTAGTCCCAGATACATATAATCATTTTAATGTTTTGTTACTCTTCTCTATCTTCAGTGGCTCATTCTTCTCATGGATTTTTAAATTATTCATGTGAATCTGAAGGAAGCAAAAGCTACCTGAAAAGCTCCTACCCCAAACTTTAACTTGATTTGTTTGCTTACTTCATTCAGTTATATAGTTTTTTATTATTTTCCATCACTAGAATACTAGAATGTAAGTTCTATGAGGTCAGGTATTGTTTTTATGACTTATTGGAAAGAAGGAAAGAGTCACCAATACCAAGCAAATTTGAAACTGAGCACCAAAAATCCCACAAATCCATTAGATTCCAAGGCTTAGGAATAGTCTTCTGGGGCTCAATGCTGTATCCTATGCTTCTGTAGCTCAGATCTCTGTGCACACAACTCCAGCCTCTGTGCCTATGGCTTTTACCCTGGCTTCAAGGTTTCAGTCTCTGAGCCAGTTTCTTTCACTGAAGATATCCTTCCTTTTTCTTGAAGGATACTACATATTTAAACTGAGTCGTTTTATCAGGCTGCTTCCTACCTACAGAATTTTAAGTCTCACAGCTTTCTTTCATTTACTTCTGTCTGTGTCTCTTTCTAAGTGGCCATGTGTCTGATGATATATTATTTAAAAAAACTCTTTTGGTGTCCCATGTGTATTATGGTATTTACAACAGCATACAAGAGGGTCTTCCTCCAATCTTCCCTGGATAATCCCATCTCTATTCGTGACTTCTTCTGAGATTGCTGAGGAATTCATGAGTAACAGGCCTAAACTCTTCAGCACTAGCAAAGCATTTTCCTATGGCACCCTTGACTTTCTCCCTAGTGCATACTTTCCAAACAGTGAATATCACAGTTTTAACATCTTTTGCAATCTAGATAGGCTGAGAATTTCCCAAATCATCAAGCCCTGTTTCCTTTTGCCTAATTGTTCTTTCTTAAATTATCTATGTCTCCTGACATCTTGCTATAGCCAGTAAGAAGAAACCAGGCTTCACCTTCAGCACTTTGCTTGTAAATCTCCTCAGGTAAATATCCAAGTTCATCACTTACAAGTTCTGCTTTCCACAAAACTGTAGGACACAACTCAGCTGGGTCTCTTGCCACTATATAACAAAGATCACCTTTTCTCTAGTTTCCACAGATATGTCCCTTATTACTTTTTGGGCCCTCTCTAGCAGAGTGGATTAAAAAACATACCTGTTCTATTCTATTTGCAAGAAATTCAATTGAAATATGTAAGCTTGTTGAAAGTTGAAAGAGGGAAAAATATATAGCATTTAAATATTAATTGAAAGAAAAAAGGAATGGTTATTTTAACGTCAGACAGCATAGTCTTCAGCACAAGGCAAATTACTAGAGACAGAGAGGGTTATACCATAATGATACAATTCTTGAAAAGATAAAGCTTTAGGAATGGAGAACAGATTAGAGATTACCAGAAGTTAAGGAGGGAATGGAGACTAAAGGGCCCTTACTGTGGTTATAACAGGCCACATGAGGGATCTGTATCCTATCTATATCACTTTCACTATCCTGGTTGTGATACTGTACTATAGTTTTGCAAGATATTAACATTTGTAAAATCTCAGTAAAGGTATAGGGATTTTTGTATTATTATTTCCCACAACTGCGTGTGAATCTATATTTATCTCAAAATGAAACACTCAATTAAAAAGGTGATATCATCTAGAAGTATATAAAAAACATAAGCTCTTATTTTTTCCCAGAAGGATTTCTGTTTTAAAATGAAATAATATGTGCTACGCTATGTTTATTCTTCTAAGTCCCAAAACAGCTGGAATGATTTTAGCAATACATCAAAAGTTTTCATTAAAAAAAAAGATGGATACTCAACAACTGTATAGATGTTTGTAGACAAGACATAGTTACATGAGCTTGTGTACCTGTAACTTTCTCCATCTTGAGGGTTTTCAGTGGAAGTTTCACAAACAAGTAACGTACTTGAGGGATTATATCCCAAAAGACCTCAAATCTCATAAATGTAGCCTCGCTTTACAGTGACAATTCTTTTCATTTGTTCTTATTGTTGAGGTACAAACTTCTGCAGGTAATAATTTTTGTTTTATATTGATATAGAAATATGTTTTTCTCATTTTTGTGTTACAATTTAAGGTTTCAATATTCTAAGGAAATAATCATTTGTTGAGCGTCCAATTCCCTCTGTGATCCATGCTTGGTGTTATCACAGATATCATTTTGTTCAAACCAAGAACCTTATGAGGTATATATTTTTTAACAAATAAAGTAATGAAGAGTTGAAGAGTTGATGTAAGTTGTCTAAGATTCCATGGGTAGTCAGTGGCAAAGGCAGAATCTGATCCCAGGTCTGGATGGCTCCAAAGCTTAATGCATTTTTTCACAACACTTTGCTTCCATGCCACAATGGTACTCATAACCAACTCCAAATTTCTGTCATATACATCAATTTTCTTTAAAATTTTAAACTTTCATTCAGTCTTGGGTCTACGCCTAGTTACTAAAGTTGCTAGCCATGTCCTGAATAAAGATAATGCAGCTAGGACTTTGGAGTTCAGACTCATAATTATATGGTGTTCATAACATGGCATACTATTGCTCAGTTAATTCACACATACTGTTATTCAAGCATTTCTGTTAAGAGTGAAAATATGACATGTAGCTGGGTGAGCACATGGCTGTGATGCTGGGTGTGTGTGTGTGTGTTCAATCTTCTTGACTTTGAATATTTGAAGTAGAAACATTATTCTGAAATATTAGTTGATATCTATTGTTGAAGGAACTTCCAAACTACCTACATAATGCAAATATGAATTAAGTTTAGGTTAACCATTTTTAATCTGAATATTCCTGGCCTTATGTCAATGAATATATACACTTCAAGTTTTACATGAGCTATTATGTATAAAATCAATTCCTACCAAATTTCCACTCTAGTGTCTATGCTTTATAATTTCTATTATATAGCCATTTAAAAAATAAGTATACAAATTATGATATTTACTTCCATTCTGATATTCACTTGATCTTTTTTCAGTGGGCATCATTCCTGGTGTAGATGGGGACTGGAAACTACACAACTGTGGCAGAGTTCATTCTTTTGGGGTTAACAGAGGATACTACAGTTTGTGCCATTTTATTTATTGTGTTTCTAGGAGTCTATGTGGTCACTTTAGTAGGCAATGTCATCATAATCATATTAATCAGAAGCAGCCCTCAGCTTCATATCCCAATGTATCTTTTCCTCTGCCATTTGGCCTTTGTAGACATCGGATACTCCTCATCAGTCACACCTGTAATGCTTGTGGGCCTCCTCAGAAGAGGAACTACTCTCTCTGTTGCTGGCTGTGTTGCTCAACTTTGTTCTGGAGTCACATTTGGGACAGCTGAGTGCTTTCTGCTGGCTGCCATGGCCTATGATCGCTATGTGGCCATCTGCTCACCACTGCTCTACTCCACCCACGTGTCCCCCAGAATCTACGTTCTCTTAGTGGGAATATCCTACCTGGGTGGATGTGTGAATGCTTGGACATTTGCTAGCTGTTTATTAAGTCTGTCCTTCTGTGGACCAAATAAAGTCAATCACTTTTTCTGTGACTATTCACCACTTTTGAAACTTTCTTGTTCTCATGAATTTACTTCTGAGATAATTCCAGCCATCTCTTCTGGCTCCATCATTGTGGTCACTGTGTTTATCATTGTTCTGTCTTATGTCTCCATACTTTTCTCCATCCTGAAGATGCACTGTACTGTGGGGCGGCACAAAGCCTTCTCTACCTGCACCTCCCACCTCTTAACAGTCACTCTGTTCTATGGGACCATTACATTCATTTATGTGATGCCCAAGTCCAGCTACTCAACAGAACAAAACAAAGTGGTGTCTGTATTCTACATGGTCGTGATCCCCATGTTGAATCCCCTCATCTACAGTTTGAGGAACAAGGAGGTTAAAGAGGCCATGAGAAAATTGATGGCTAGAACACAGTAGTGGTCCTGAACCAATTTGGTTTTATTAATAAACACTGTTTAAGGAGGACTTATTCTGCAGATGAACAGATAATGTACTAAGTAAATTTCAGTGTATATTCATAGTATTCTAGAGTCACAAATTTCATTTTGTTATTCCCAAGAAAATTTTCAGTTTAGAGAATAAATATGGATTCACTAATTTAGGAGCATCTAGCAAAAAATTTTGTTTTATCCTTACTTCACCCACCATTTCTTCCATCTGTAATTACAAATCTGTTCCAGGATTCTCTGTGCTGTTTGAATGCAGTCTTTGCAATTAAGAGCTGGAAGCATTGAAACTCTTTGAATGGGAAATATAGTAGTGTTACCATCTGAGATCTTGCCCTTTGAAAGAGATGGTGTCCATGCTGTACAGATAATCTAAAGAGTGAATCAGTCATGCTGGTAGTTCAACTGTGAAAATGCTGTCTCTAAACGACACCTAATTTCATTCATAAAATTTAAATTTTTTGTATTATTAGAGACCTCTTTGTGTTTATTCTCCCAGTTTTTTTCCTATGAGAATAATTTTGATAAAAAGGGGATAATATTTATAGGAACAAAATTTTTTCTTTAATAAAATTTAAATATCAGATTAATCTTAATACAAGTTAAATGTGATTTTTCTGTTTAATCATCAGCAATAATTCTGTCCAAACCTTTGAATTCAGAGTGATGTCAGCTTCATGGCAGTGTGATATGTCCCTCCTTTTTTCCTCTTTTTAAACAATTAACTGGGCATCAATCCACATACACAAGTGCGTTAGGGGGAGCTGTGAGACCCAGCACCATATACCAAGGAATCTTGGAGGAGTATTGCCCACCCATGCATCCAGTATTGGGCAGAAAGACCTCAATACGGGTTGCAAAACCAGAAGGATCCAGTGACTCTGCCCCAACCTCTCTCAGCCGTGATCAGGAAAATCTGGAGAGTGCTACCTTGAGCAGAAACTCACAGATGAATCAGATTTTGCAGAAGTCCACCCTTCCAGAGGGGGCATTCCTGCATGCTGCTTGAGCAAAAAAAAAAAAGTGTGTGTGCATATATATATATATATATATATATATATATATATATATGAGTTTTGACGCATTGGAGACTGTAAGAGGAATTTTACCAGTGCCACCCCTTCCCCAAGGTGTTACTGCTTGGAGCTGAACTAGCTGGCATCCTCTCCTGGGAAGGAAAGGGAGATCAGTGAGAGAGTGCTCGGCTTCCCAAGGAATGAAGGAATTTGCTGGAGAAACCCATTTAAAAAGAGTTAGGATCTCCATCCCTGGGGGTAGGGAGAGATCAGGAAACAGGCAGATAAGAATATGAAAAGGCATTAAGGGGATGCAGTTGAGCTGACTGTGCTCAGTACTTCAGCAGGAAGTTTACCCATGAGACTGAGAGAACTTCACCTGAGGATCCCATCACTGGGCCTGTGGCACTCTCAACACCCCAAGTGGTAAACCCACATCTCCTCCAAATTCTGCAGCTAGCTTCTTGTGTGCATTCCTGGGTACAGTGAGAGAAGCTCTAGTAAATGGTGTGCTCTCAGAAAACCAGAACAGGGTCTGTAGGCAAGGAAGAAACCAGAAACTTGAACTGTAGCACTACCTCTGGAAAACAAAAGAGAGTTTCCAGCAGCCAGCTTGGTGAGTCTTAAGAACCAGAGAAACATAACAGTTTAAGAATTCTGTCTCAAGGAGGAACAAGAGATGTGGAGCAGGTGTGTCCATACAAGGTCAGAGAGAACCCCAGATGTAACAGAACCGACAAACAATATATCCCACCTGAAGGCATGTAGTAAAGATACAAGGAGGTGTCCACTACTTCAAATGTGAAAACAGCAACATAAAATTACAGGAAATATGAAACATAAAGTAAATATGCCATCACCAAAAGATAACAATAATTCTTCAGTAACTGAACTCAATGGCACAGAATATTGTGATAACACTGATAAAGAATTCAAAATAGCAGTTTTGAGGAAACTCAACAGGTTACAAGAAAACACAGAGAGACAAGTCAATGAAATCAGGAAAAGCATGCATGAAAAAATAAGAAATTTAACCAAGAGATAGGTATCGTAACAAAGAACCCAACATGAAGCTGGAGCTGAAGAATTCAATGAATGAAATGAAAGATGCAATAGAGAGCACTTATAGCAAAGTAGACCAAATAGGAGACAGAAATAACCCAATCAGAGGAGAACTAATTAAAAAGAATGAAAAAGAGCAAAGAAAGCCTATGTTATTTTTGAGACTCCATCAAATGTACAAATGCTGGAATAATTGTTGCTCCAGAGAGAGAAGAGAGGGAGAGGGGAGCAGAAAGTTTATTTGAAGAATAACTGAGAATTTGCCAAACCTGATGAGATACTTGGACATCCAAGTTCACAAAGATAATAGATCACCTAGTTGTCTCAACGCAAAAAGATCTTATCCAAGGCACATTATAATGAAACTGTCAAAAACAAAGATAAAGAGATAATTCTAAAAGAATACAGAAAAAAGATTGTAACCTACAAAGAAACCCCCATTAGGCTATCAGTAGACTTTTCAGCAGACCCTACAGTCCAGGAGACAGTGGAATGATGTATTCAAAATGTTGAAACAGAAAAATTCCCAGTCAAGAATACTCTATCCACCAAAGTTATCCTTTAGAAATGAAGGAGAGAGAAAGAATTTCCCAGATAAACAAAATCTAAGGGAGTTCATCACCACTAGACCTACCTTGCAAGAAATGCTGAAAACAGTTTTGAAATAAAAAGGCACTAATCAGTGACATGAAAATGTGTGAAAGTATACAACACACTGGTAAAGGTAAATATACAGTCAGATTTAGAAAACTCTAATTCTGTAATAAGATGGTGTACTACCCACTTAACTATAGGATAAAGGTTAAAGAAAAGGAGTATTAAAATAACTATAGCTCCTATAATTTGTAAATGAATACACAATATAAAAAGAGGTAAATTGTAGGACTTGCCTGGTAGTGTAGTGGTTGAGTTCATGTGATCCACTTTGGCAGCCTGGAGTTTGCAAGTTTGGATCCTGGGTGCAGACCTACACACCACTCATTATGCCATTCTGTGTCAGCATCCCACATACAAAATAGAGGAAGATTAGCATGGAGGTTAGCTCAAGGACAATCTTCCTTGAGCAAAAAGAGGAGGATTGGCAACAGATGTTAGCTCAGGGCCAATCCTCCTCACCAAAAAACAAAAACATAAAAGAGGTAAATTATGACATCAAAAATATAAAGGGGGCAATAAATTGTGGAACTTTTGTATTTGAAAGAAGCTAAATTGCTATCAGTATAAAGTGGACTGTTTTATCTATAAGATCTTTTAGGTAAGCCTCATGGTCACCAAAAAAGCAAAAACCTAGGGTAGGTGCACAAAAGATAAAGAAAGAGGAAACAGAGCACACCATCACAGGAAGACCCCAATTTACAAGGTTAGGCAGAAAGAGAAGAAACAAGAAACAATTGAAGTAGAAAACTGCCAGGCAGCAATTAATAAGATGGCATTAGTAAGTTCTTACATATCAATAATAATTTTAAATGTAAATAGATGGAATTTATGAATTAAAGTCACAGAGTGGCTGGATGGATAAAAACTAAGACTCAACTATATGCTGCCTATGAGACTCACTACAGATTTAAGGACCCACATAGGCTCAAAGTGAAGGGTTGGAAAAAGATATTACATGCAAGTGGAAACCAAGAGAAAACAAGGGTAGCTTTACTTAGACAAAATATACGTTACACCAAAAATGGTAATAAGAGACAAATAAGGTCATTATATAATGATAATGGGGTCAGTTCATGGAGAAGATATAACCATCATAAGGATATACGCATCCAACATTGGAGCACCTAAATATATTAGGCAAATATTAACAGATGTGAAGGGAGGAATAGACAACAATACAAAAATACTAGGAAACTTCAATACTTTACTTTCAATAATGGATAGATCATCCAGACAGAAAATCAACAAGGAAACGTTGAACTTGAACTATACATTAGACCAAATAGACATACAGAGACCAACAGACATATATAGAATATTCCATCTAATAGCAGCAGTGCACTTCCCAAGTGCACACAGAACATTCTTCAGAATAGATCATATGGTAGGACACAAAATAAATCCTAATTAAAATTCAAGTTGTACAAATACGTTTTTCATGAATGATTCCCTCAGGTATATTTTCCTTCCTCCTCAATACCATGGATTTTATAGTTCTGAAAATTTGCCAAGACCCACATATCTTCTGTCCCGTATACAGGGAATCAGGTCCTCTGCCCTGTTTCCCAAGGAATCCATCAGAAGAAAGGTAGAAAAGAAAATGGACACACAGAATGTTTGTTGTGACCGCTTCATCAGGAAGTAACTCTTCCATGGAAGGCCTTGCTGGAGAGGAAAATCCACTGTAACTGAAATCCCCAATTACTTCATGACCACTCAAAATTTTTCCAATATTTCATTATTAAAATTATAAAACATAAAGCCATGCTAAAACAATTATACTGTCAGCATCTGTATATCCTCTACCTAGATTGTTCTGGTTATCTACTGGTGGACAATGAACTGTCCCAAAGCTGAGTGGATTTAAACAATTCATATAGACAGAAGTTAGTAGGGATAACAGAGGTATCAAATATTTTGTTCACTCTCGTGTCTGGTTGTTGATGCTGGCTATTGTCTGAGAACTTAAACAGAGATTCAACCTTTCTGTGTGGGCAAGGTGACTGGGTTCCACTGGTGAGTATTACCTGAGAGCCAAGTCAATGCTATACCAACTTTTATGCCTGTGATGACGAATTTTATATGTCAACTTGACTGGACTAAAAGATGCCCAGATAACTGGCAAAACATGATTTCTGGGTGTGTCTATGAAGATGTTTCCAGAAGAGATTAGCATTGGAATCAGTAGACTGAATAAAGAAGATCCACCCTCACCAGTGTGGGCAGGTATCATCAAATCCATTGACGGCCCAAACAGAGCCAAAAGACCTAGGAAGAGTGAGTTCTCTCTCTCTTCTTGAGTTCAGACATCAAACATCTGCCCTCAGATGTCAGAGGCCCTAGTTCTTCAGTTTGGGACTATTGAACTTACACCAGAAGCCTCCTTGGTTTTGGGTCTTTGGCCTTGGATGGAATTATGCCATCAGGTTCCCTGGTTCTCCGGTTTTCAGATGGCAGATTGTGGGACTTCTCTGCCTCCATACCTGTGAGAGATAACTAATTTCTGTATAAATCTCCTCTAATATGTATCTATATATATCCTATTGGTCTGTTTCTCTGAAGGAGGCTATCTAGTATAATGCCCTATCTCAATGCACTGCCTTCTTTTCATTCAGGCATCCAAAGAACTGCCCAGGTTCTAGGAGAGAGAAATAGACTCCATTTCTTGATGGGACAGTGACAAAATTCTGGAAGAGTATGTGGGACTAGAATTATGGCTGTCATCATTTTTGGAAGATACATCATGCCACCCATTAAGATTTGTCTATATTTGCTTTATCGCATATATCTTTGAAGTTTATCTATACAGAATCTATCTTATTTTATGATCATATCAAAGGAAATTACAGACATCAGTACACTTTCCATAAAAATTTCTGTACACATATCAATAACTAGAGTTCAATACTTTTACATGTTTTATTCTATGCAATTTTATGCAACTTTACTTAAAGTGAAATGTGCACATCTTAAGTGTACTATCATTATGTTATGGCAAATGCATCAACCTGTGTAACTCAAACACCTCTCATAGTATAGATAATTAACATCAGCCCAGGAACTTCCCACATTCCCCTCCACAGACAGTGCTAGCTCCCACAACACAGATACCCATTATTCCAATTATTTTTTCACTATAGCTTAGTTTTTCAGATTCTAGAATTGCATATAAATGGAATCATATGATATGCCCTCCTTTTTGAAAGGTTCTTTTAATTAATTAGCACAATATTTATAAATGTATTTATATTTTTGGGTGAGTCTATAACTTGTTTTCCTTTGTTGATAATATTTCATTGTGTGAGTATACCAGTTTGCTTAACTATTCTTTGACTAAATAAAACCGGGAATGTTTCTAGTTTATGAGTATTAGGAATAAAGCTGGCCTTAGAATGGAAATTAATAACATAGAGAATAGAAAACAATAAAGTCATTGAAAGTAAAACTGATCCTTTGAAATGATCAACAAAATTGTTACGCCTTTAGCGAAACTGACCAAGAAAAAAAGAGAGAAGAAAGGCTGAACTATGAACATGGTAAAAAAATCTGTGATCACCAGGATTATGGGGTGGAGTTGGGATGAATAGATGGAAAACAGAAGACTTTTAGGGCACTGAAAATACTCTTTATGATACTACAGTGATGCCTATATGTCATTATACATTTGTCCAAACTCATAATTGTACCACATCAAGTGTGAACCCTAATCTTAACTATGGGCTTTGGGTGATTATGATGTGTCACTGTACGTTCACTAGTTGTAACAAATGCTCCACACTGGTGGAGTATGTCAATAATGAACTAGGCTATGCATATTTAGGGACAGAAAGTAATGGGACGTTTCTGCACATTCCTCCCAATTTTGCTATGAACTTAAACCTGCTCTAAAAAAATAAAGTCTTAAAAAAAGAGAGAGAAATCTCAAATAGCTAGAATCAGAAATGAAAGAGATGACATTATTACCATCTTACCGAAATAAAAAATATCAGAAAAGAATACTGTGAAAAACTGTATACCAATTAATTAGATGACAGCAGAAATGGACAAATTCCTAGGAAGTCACAAGCTACCAAAACTGACTCAAGGAGAGATAGACAATCTGGATAGACTTAAAACAATTAATGAGACTGAATTATTAAGCAAAGAAACTATCCATAAAGAAGAGCCCAGACACAAATGGCTTCACTACTGAATTCTGCTAAACACTTAAGGAAGAATTAAGTATCCACTCCTCACAAACTTTTCCAAGAAATCAGATGGAATGGAACAGTTCTATGAGGCCATCATTACCATGATTCTAAAACCATACAAAGACATCACAAGGAAAGAAATACAGGCTAATATCTATTAGGAACACATACAGGAAAATCCTTAACAAAATAGTAGCACAATGATTTCAGCAACATGCAAAAGGAATTTTACACATGACTAAGTGGGATTTATCCCAGGAAAGCAAGGTTGGTTTAACATCTGGAAATAAACTATGCTTACACTATTTAATATAATAAAAACCCAAAACCATATGATCATCTCAATATAGGTAGATAAAGCATTTGACAAAATCCAATAGCCACTCATGCTAGAGACGCTCAAAAAACTGTTAATAGAAAGGAACTTCTTAATCCTAATAAAAGGCAAATATCTATGAAAGACCTACAGCTAACATCATACTTAATGGCAAAGACTGGATGCTTTCCCTCTAATATCAGGAACAAGAGAAAGATGTCTGCTCTTGCCAATTTTATTCAACATTGTACTAGAACTTCTACCCAGAGCAGTTAGGGAGAAAATGAAATAAAAGTCATCCAGGTTGGTAAGGAAGTACAACTATCTGTATTTGCAGACAACACAATGTTGCATATAAAAAATACATACGTATAGAAAAACATAGAAATACACGAAAAAACTATAGGAACTAATGAGTTCAGCAAGTTTGTAGGATACAAGATAAATGTAAAAAATAAATTGCATTTCTTTGTACTAACCATGAGTAATCCAAAAAGGAAATTAAGAAAACCATTTCATTTACAATAGCATCAAAATGTAAAATATTTAGGAATAAATTTAACAAAAAAGTGCAAAACTTGTAAAAATTACAAAACATTGCTGAAAGAAAAGAAAGGAAAACTAAATAGATGAAAAAACATCCCATATTCATGGATCTTTAATAACGTTAAGGTGGCAATATTCCACATATGATCTATGGATTCAACACCATCTCTATCACAATCCCAACTGGCTTCTTTGTAGAAGTTGGCAAGATGATTCTAAAATTTTGTGGAAATTAAGTGACACTATATAGCCAAAACAATCTAGAAAAATGAGAACAAAGCAGGAGAAATCACATTTCCCATTTCAATACTTACTACAAAGCAAGGGTAATCAAAACAATGTGTACTGGCCTATGGGTTGATGTGCAAATCAAAGGAATAGAGCTGAGAGTTCAGAAATAAAGCACATGTCTACAATCAACAGATTTTCAAAAATCGTGGCAAGAACTTTCAATGGGTCTAGAATTGTCCTTTCAATAAATAGTGCTGGGTCAATTGGATATCCACGTTCAGAAGAGGGACCTTCCCTCACACCATTACAAAAATTAATCCAAATGGATCAAAAACCCATCTTAAGAGCTAATATACTATAATACTCTTA